>NC_051411.1:40211386-40223886 GCF_015228065.2 Penaeus monodon
AGACGAGTGAGAGGTTGAGTGGAGTGGGGGTGGAGTGGGCGTGGAAAGGAGTGGAGTGGAGTGGAGTGGAGTGGGGGTGGAGTGGGGGTGGAGTGGGCGTGGAGTGGGCGTGGAGTGGAGTAGAGTGGGGGTGGAGTGGGAGTGGGAGGGATGAAAAAAGTAGGGTGGAGATGCAGTAGGTGGAGTGCGGTGGAGTAGCGTGGGGGATGGTGAAATGGGTGGAGTTTAGGGTGGAGTGGGTAGAGCGTGAAGGAGGGAGGGGAGGGGATGAAGGAGAGGGGGCGGGGCAGACAAACTCAAAGTAGGCTTTATTAGTATCATTCTCATCCTAACCGTTCTGCTCCTAACTTCTAATGTGATCAAAAACTTTATTTCTTTTTCTATTTGTATCATTATCTAAAAGTAAATCACTGGCAACTCAAACCTCTCTGTTGCCACATCTGCTTCCTCCCTTTTTTCGCACATGTATCATCATCATCATCATTATCACCATCATGATCCTCATCATCTTCATCTTCATCATCATAATCATTATCACCATCACCATCACCATCATCCTCATCATCATAATCATTATCACCATCATCATCCTCATCATCTTCATCATCATCATCATTATCACCATCATCACCATCATCCTCATTTTCATCATCATCAATTCTATTTTCAGTAACTTTTTTTTGTTTTATTGTCTTGTCATTATTTTTCAATAAGGTCGAAACTCGGCCGAAGTCTACAGCTGGCGGGGCGGAATCTTCTTGAGTGAATTATTGCTTTTTAAACTTCAAGAGGAACAAAGGGACAGGGGACGAACAGGAGGATAGCAAATGATGAATAAAGAATGAATATCATCAGCATAATAATAATTATAAATCTAAAGAAAATAAAAAAAAATGGAAACAGAAAAGGAAGTCGAAGATGAAGAAAACGATAAACACAAACCAAAAAATACATGAAAACAAAAATAAACATGAAACAAAGAAAAAAAATGCAAAAACTAAAAACACGATTAAAAAAAAAAGAGAAAGAAAGAAACAGAAAATATAAACCAAAATTCACCAAACACAGGGAGAGAGAAAGGGAAAATCTGACGCCTAGATAGAAATAAACTTTTCCTTTTTTTTTCCTTTAAGAGAAGGAGCTTTGAGTCCCTCGAGATTTCGCCCGAACGAGCTCGCGAGGACCGGCAATCAGAGTGTGAGATATCGAAAAACACTTATTCAAGAACAACAGCGCAGAAAGAGAGAGAGAAAGAGAGTGAGTGAGTGAGTGAGTGAGTGAGTGAGTGAGTGAGTGAGTGAGTGAGAGAGAAACGAGACACAGAGAGAGAGAGAGAGAGAGAGAGAGAGAGAGAGAGAGAGAGAGAGAGAGAGAGAGAGAGAGAGAGAGAGAGAGAGAGAGAGAGAGAGAGAGAGAGAGAACGAGAGAGAAATGAATGTGATTCCGAAAACTTCTGCAAGAGTTGAAAGGCAGCGCTTTAATTTCTCGAGCTCAAACCCTCCTGTACGGGAAACTTGATTTAGTTGAAGATTTTACTCGATAGAAGAGAGCGTATTCCGATGATAACAATCGTTGGAATGGATGTTCATTTCAATACCAGATGAGAAGAGTAGAAAAACAAACATTGAGATTGAAAAATAGATACGTAATTTCTCATTCCTCGTACAAGCTTAAACCAAAATAATGAAAAAAAGAAAAGAATATGAACTAAAATAAACAAATAAATAAATAAAAGACAAACGAACGATTAAACAAGCAACAAATACTATGAACATTATATCCTCCCTTGAAGCTGATGCTAATGTAATGTATCTTGCCTCAGTGATAGACCAGACCGTCTTTTGACTCAACACGCAGTTCCAACGCCTCCCCCTCCTCCACCCTCTTCTCTCCTACCCCTGCCCCCTCCCTTCCCCCACCCATGACCTCCCCCTCTCCCTCCACCCTCTTCTAATCTACCCCTGCCCCCCTCCCCCTTCCCCCACCCCTGACCTCCCCTCCCCCTCCATCCTCTTCTCCCCTCCCCCCCTCCCTTTTTAATCTCGCTAGAGACCGGCAAGTGAAGATGATAATAGTAATAAAAAAAAACTCGCCCATTTACAAAAAGGCAGTCCCTCCTTACGGTCACATAACTAAAATTAAATGGAGCAAAAAGAAAAGAAAATAAACTAACATAACTAAAACAAAATGAACTAAAAGAAAAAAATTAAAAGAAACGGTTACCTAACTATACATAAACGCTGCAGGAAACCTTTTCACAACTCAAATTTCGAAATTGGAGACAGAAGACTCCCCGACTTCCTTTACTTAAGAGAACGAGTGAAATCGACGCAACTTTCCGCACTTGCAAACTTGTAAGTAGGACCTCACGACTCTCTTTACTTACAAAAAGAAAAGAAAAAAGCTCACGATGAAGCAAAATAGGAAGAGAAATAGAAGAAAAAAACAAAAAACAAACAAAAAAAGAAGAAAACAAAGACACTCCATGACGAAACAAAATAGAAATAAAAGCCAGTCCTCTATATTTGAGTTCCTGAACAGCCGTCCCTTTAACAAAAGCGAACGACGGAGGTTTACATTAACATGCCAGTAAACCGAGATAATTCTATTAGGCCCGAGCCATAGGAGGAGGAACTGCCTCTCTCTCTCTCTCTCTCTCTCTCTCTCTCTCTCTCTCTCTCTCTCTCTCTCTCTCTCTCTCTCTCTCTCTCTCTCTCTCTCTCTCTTCTGCCTTTCTCTCTTTCTTTCTGCCTTTCTCTCCCCCTCTCTCCCTCCTTCCCTTCCTCTCCCTCCCTCCCTCCTACCTTCCCTCCCTCTCTCCCTTCACTTCCTCTCCCCCTTCCGCCCGCCCTCCCTCCCTCTCCTTCTCCTCCCCCCCGCTCACGCAACGCTGCTCAACTGCCTCCATACAGATCGCACGCACACGCAATGTTATCTTCTGAATTCTGACATATCACGGGGAAGGAGGCGGAAGGAGTGGTTGGGAGGGGTGGCACTACAGAGGAGGAGGAGGAGGAGGAGGAGGAGGAGGAGGAGGAGGAGGAGGAGGAGGAGGAGGAGGAGGAGGAGGAGGAGGAGGAGGAAAAGGAGGAGGAGGAGTAGGAGGAGGAGGAGGAGGAGGAGGAGGAGGAGGAGGAAGAGGAGCAGGAGGAGGAGGAGGAGGAGAAGGAGGAGGTCACGAAATAGTGAGGGAACCAACACCGATACCATAACTCAGGAGAAACCGAGAGAAAGAACAGAGCCCGCGGAACAAATAAATAAAAAAGACGAAGAGAAACATACACACACGAGCTGAACCAAAATAAAAAAATGAAAGAGAGACATAGGAGGGGAAACAAAGCAAATCTAATAAAAATAGAGAAACACAAAGACACAAAAAAGCCCCACAGCCTCGTTTGGAGCAAGGGGGCCGATGGCGAATCCGTGGAGAGGAGAGACGACCGAAGTAAAGCAAAATCCCGGTCGGCGACGAGACAGTAAACCGGCGCAAAATAATGCTATGGAAGATTCAATTGGTTTATGGACGAGGGTAACAGCGGATGGGGAAGGACAGAATGGCAGGGAGGGAGGGAGGGAGGGAGGGAAGATGGGAGGGAGAGAGAGGGATGGATAAAGAGAGAGGGAGGGAGGGAGGGAGGGAGGAAGAAAGGGATGGAGAGAGGGAGGGAGGGAGGGAGAAAGGGTGGGAGGGATGAATAAAGAGAGAGAGAGAGAGAGAGAGAGAGAGAGAGAGAGAGAGAGAGAGAAAGGGGGGGGGAGGGAGGGAGAGAGGGTGAGGGAGGGAGAAAGTGAAAAGAGAGAGAGAAAAAAAACAGACAAAACGAAGAGACAGACAGAGACAGAGAGAAGAAAAGAATCACGTCAAAACCACCAAGGAAGGGAAACCTGGCGAGGAGACGGCAGGGCCCTCCTCCCCCCTGGTCACGGACGCGCCTTGCTTGTCTGGGACTTAACGGAGTCGGTATTTCGGAATGAAAACAGAAGAGGGGGACAGATTAAAAGAAAGAATGGAAAGGCGGGGAAAGAAACGAGGAAAGAAGTTGGGAACAGAGCGAGGTAAATGGAGGCTGCGGCAAGGAGGGGAGAGAGGAAGAAGAAAAACGAAAACGCACGTGAGAAGAAGAAAAAGAAAGAGAGGGGAACATTCTTGCTCACACACACACGGTATGTGTATAAATGTGTGTATATATATCTATATATCTATATCTATATCTATATATGTATATCTACATATATATATATATATATATATAAAATATAAATATATATATACAAATATATATATATAAATGAAAAAAAATATATATATAAATATAAATATAAATATAATATATATAAATAATATATATTATAAATAAATATATATATAATACATAATAATATAAATATAATATAATATATATATATAAAATATTCATATAAATATATATAAATATATTTATATAATATGAATATATAAATATAATATATATAATAATATATAAATATATATATAATATATAATAATATATATATATATATTTAATATATATATATATATATTATATATATATATATATATAATATATATAATATAATATATATATATATATATATATATATATTATATATATAATATATTATATTATATATATATATAAATATATAAGATATTATATTATATATAATATATATATATAAATATATATATATATAATTATATATATATATATATATATAATTATAATATATATAATAAATAATATTATATATAAGAATATATATTATATATAAGAATATATTATATATTATATATTATATATATATATATAATCTATATATATTTATATATATTTATATATATAATTATATATGTTGAGTATGATTTATGATTATGGAGTGTTATTATGATGTATTGTATGATTTGTATAGATATTATATAGTATTGGGGTATGATTTAGTATATGTTGTGTATATTTAGATTTGTGTGATATGTGTATGGTAGTTATTTTGGTTAGTGTGATGTTGTGTGTTTGTATTTGATTTAGTGATAGATATATATAGTAAATATATATATAATATAAATATATATATATATATATATATATAGATATATATAAATATATATAATATTATATATATATATATAATATAATATATATATATAGTGGGTTGGTGTGTGTGGTGTGTGTGTGTGTGTGGTGTGTTGTGTGTGTGTGTTATGTGATGTATGATGTGTGTGGTTTTGTTTGTTGTATGTGTGGTTTGTGTGGGTTGTGGTGTGTTGTGTGTGTTGTGTCTTGTGTTGTGTGTTGTTTGTGTTGTGTGTTTGTATGTTAATTTTTTTTGTGTGTATATATATATATATATATATATATATATATATATATATATATATATATATATATACACATATATATACATATACATATATATACATATATACATATATATATAAATATATACATATATATATATATATATATATATATATAGAGAGAGAGAGAGAGAGAGAGAGAGAGAGAGAGAGAGAGAGAGAGAGAGAGAGAGGAGAGAGAGAGAGGAGAATGAGAGAGAGAAAGAGAGAGAGAAATGAGAGAGAGAGAATGAGAGAGAGAGAGAGAAGAGAGAGAGAGAAGAGAGAGAGAGAGAGAGAGAGAGAGAGAGAGAGAGAGAGAGAGAGAGAGAGAGACAGCGAGAGTGAGAGAAAGAGAAAGAGACAGACAGTCAGACAAAAAGAGACGAAAGAGAGAGGGAGAGAAAACACAAGAGGAATCACTCGAGCCAATCAAATCGAGGGGAAAGTCCAACGCCAGATTCAACGAAGGGAGAGAAAGCATAACAAATAAAAAAATCATAAAGAAAAAAGAGAAAGAGAAAGAGAAAAAAAAAATCACAACGAAAAAGATTAGAGAAAAAAAAAGCGAAAAAAAGAGACATAGAAAAAGAGAAAATACACAGAAAGACGAAAAGACAACGCAGGAAATAATACGAGAATCAGAATGAGAAAGGGGAAAAATACAGAATAATTACAGAAAAGGAACAGAAGAAACGACAAAAGAACGACGAAAGAATAACATAAGATGATAAGAGAGACCCAGAAAAGAAAAAGATACTAACGCGATGAAATACAGAATAATGAAGGTATCAAACAAAGGGACTGGTGGAAAGATACAGAAAAAATACTTCCACATATAAAGAGATAAAGTGATAAGCAATGAAAAAGACGCTAAAAATAAAGATGATGATTAGGGTAATCAGAACGTGAAAAATATGTTTTTCACGTGGTTATAAAAGTAACAGTAACTGTTTTGTTCATCGAAGTTGCCTCTCGTACCACTGTCATTTTGAAATACCGATTTTAACTTTCGAACAACTTTATTTATCATATCCATTTCTGTATTACCTTTATTTTGGTTTCTTGGTTTATCTGTATCATTATTATCATCATCATTGTCATCGTTTTGACTCAAGTCTAGTAACCTACTTTCCTTGTCAGATTCGTCATTGTCACTTTGACTCAGGTCTAATAACCAACTTTCTCTGTCAGCTTCATCGTTATTATCAATATCATCATCATCATCATCCTCATCATCATCATCATTATTAGTATTAGTTTTATGATGATCGTCATTATTTTTTGTCGAATTGTTTTGTTGGTCCATTGTTATTATAAATGCTTCTTTTGTATTTATTGTTGGCGTATATTTTTGATGTTGATACTGATATCGATAGGGATAGTTACTGATAAAATTATTGTCGCTGTTGATAGAACCCTCCCTGTTATTTTGAAATATTATACATGATTTGAAAATGTCGTATGTAAAATCTCCATTTGGTGCATCGTCCAATAAGCACTTTCGAACAGTTTCCAGTGAATTCAATCGTCTCTCTTTCATGTTTCTCAATATGATATTATTCTCTATAATGTTACCTGCAAATTCACCTTTTAAAATTACAAGAAAAACAAACAAAAAATACCAACAAGAATAACAAATAAACACAGCCACAAACATGAAAAGACAAAACACACACGCACACACGGGAAGCCCAAGCGGCAGGCAAGACTCGGGGACTCATTTCCGCAGCGAGAAAGTCGAGGGGCAGCCGCGCGCGCTCTTCAGGAGGCTGCGAAGGGTAAGAGTGGTGGGGAGGTGGGGGAGTGGGGTGCTGGGAGGTGGGGGAGTGGGGTGCTGGGAGGTGGGGAGGTGGGGTGGTGGGAGGTGGGGGAGGTGGGGAGCTAGGAGGTGGGGTGAGGGAGGTGGATGAGGTGGGGAGGGGAATGTGGGAAGGTGGGGTGGGGTAGGTAAAGAGATGGGGTGGTGGGAAGATGGAGAGGAGGGGGAGGGGGGGAGGGGAGGAGGAGGAGATGGGGAAAGGGTTGGTAGGGAGGTGAGGTGAGCAGTGTGGCGGGGAGGCGGTGGGGAGTAGGAAGGTAAAGAAGTAAGAAGGTGGGGAAGTGAGATGGGGAGGAGGTTGCAACTGAAAGTCGTCAACAGGAGGAGGAGGGGATTGGGAGGGACTAAGGGGGGGGGGGATACATGGAGGACGTAAACAGAGGAGAAAAGGATACTGGGAGAGAGGTGGGAAAGTTGCAATTGAAGGACGTGCACAGAAAGAGGAGGGGGGAGGGGGAAGGAGGGGGAGGGGGGAGGGGGAAGGGGGAGGGGGAAGGACGAAAGGCAATAGAAAAGACGTAGGAAAAGAGGGAGAGGAGGGGAGGGGAGGGGAAGGGAGAGAGGGAGAGGAGGGGAGGGGAAGGGAGAGAGGGAGAGGAGGGGAGGGGAAGGGAGAGAGGGAGAGGAGGGGAGGGGAAGGGACAAAGGAGGAAAGAGGAAAAAGGTGATTGAAAGAGGAACAAGGGGAAAGGGGGCAGGGGAAAGAGAGGGGAAGAAAGAGAAGAGGGTAGCAATCACACGGGGGAATAATATCACATTTTTAAGGCGCTCACGAAGGAGGGAGAAATGGAAGCAGAGGGCGTAAACCAGGAGAGGAAAATAATTAGGAGATAAAGAGACGAAAAGGGAAGAATAAAATATCAAAAGCCTGTAAATAGAAGTCGAAGGAACAGAAACGTGGAGCCGAAAAAAAGAGAGAAAAAAAAAATTAAACGTAAAGAGATGGAGAGGAAATCACCAACAAAGGAGAGACGCAAGCAAAAGAGGAAGAGAAATCTGAAAATATAAATAGATAAGGAAGACGATAAGAATACTTCGCTTCCTGATTCGAGCAAATAAAGCAACGTAAAAGAAAAGAAAAAAAATAACGAGAAAAAGAGAGAGAATGAAAGAGAGAGAGAGAGAGAGAGACAGAGAGAGAGAGAGAGAGAGAGAGAGAGAGAGAGAGAGAGAGAGAGAGAGAGAGAGAGAAAGAGAAAAGAGAAAGAGAAAGAGAAAGAGAAAGAGAAAGAGAGAGATAGAGAGAGAAAGAGAAAGAGAAAGAGAAAGAGAAAGAGAGAGACAGAGAGAACGAGAGAGAGAAAGCTTACAAATAACATAATAAACCCGAACAGGGCATTTGCAAGGATTCTCAGCATTGCCGTCGGCATCGAACTCTCGCGATCATACCCATAATACCCCCAAAAAATATATTCCATATCAAGTTAAATGACTCAGATGCAAATTTTATTTCAAAAAAATGTAAAAAAAAAAAAAAAAAAAAAAAAGCCAGGCCTCTGAAACTGGGATCGCTCGCTCGACTAACAAAGAAAAAAAATCACTTGACCTCAAAACAAGAACTCTGCTTGCAAATGAACGACAATATCATCATGCACGTTAATTATCAATGAGCCTCCTCTTGGGCAAAATCAAACAGAATATATTTACTGTTTCGATTGCAAATGATTGAAAACAGCTCATGCGATAACAGAGGCGTGTGTTTCGAGTTGGTCATCTGTTTCATGTATTCTTTGCTGAAAGGATTGGAGAGCCACCGATACTGTTTTGATTATTAATTGTGTTATTAATAAAATTATGGTGGTGGTGATGACGGTGGTGGTGGAGGGTGGTGGTGGGGGAGGAGGAGGAGGAGGAGGAGGAGGAGGAGGAGGAGGAGGAGGAGGAGGAGGAGGAGGAGGAGGAGGAGGAGGAGGAGGAGGAGGTGACAAACAGACAAACAAACACACGCACGCACACACACACACACACACACACACACACACACACACACACACACACACACACACACACACACACACACATACACACACACACACACACACACACACACAACCCCCACCCCTCATCTTCCCCCCCCTCGCCCCTTTCCCGACAAAACCCTAACACAGAAAAATTTAGAAACAAGGAAAAAAAAGGAAAAATAAAAACAAAATACAAAGAAAAAGAAACAACCAAAAACAGAAAAACAAAAACCGAAGAAGAATTAAAAGGGAGAAACAAACAAACATATATATCCAGCGTCGGCGGCGAACCTTCCTGACGCTGTAAGTGTCCATCTCCCCGGCAGAGAGTGCGAAGCGGCGATGGCCACGCCGCCCGCATCCCAACGAGGGCCCGACGCGTCCCCTGCGGGTGCGGGTGCGGGTGCGGGTGCGGGTGGGGGTAAGGATGAGGGTGAGAGTGGGTGTGAGGGTGAGGGTGAGGGTGGGTGTGAGGGTGAGGGTGAGGGTGAGGGTGAGAGTGGGTGTGTGAGAGGGTGAGAGTGGGGTTGGGGGTGAGGTTGTGAGTGAGGGTGAGGGTGCGGGTGGGGGATGTGAGTGAGAGTGGGGATGAAGGTTGTGGTTATTATTGCGGTTGCGGTTGTGACTGGCGGTTATCCACGCTCTCGAGGCGAATCCTGTTCCATTACATCCTACTCCTTCCGCCACCCTCGTTGTACCCCCCCCCCTCACCCTCCCTCTCCCCTGTAACCGCTAATAACCACAAACCAAGCCTCCTGCTAAACACGAAGCTAAAATCAGTTAGTTCCCCCTTCAAAACAGATAAATACATAAACTAACGATGAAAATATTTTAACGAAACTAAAACGGAACGTGTCCCTTTTAATTATCTATCTATCTATTTATATACTCATTCATCTATCCATTTGATGAAAATGGCAGTTAGGAGCACCTGTCAAGACATAATAATCTACTCATTTACCTATCCTTTGATAAAAAAAAAAAATGTCAGGGACACCGAGCGGACCTTTAACACCAACACCTCACTTCCAAAACACCAGTTTGATTCTGACAAAAGAAACAAACTTTCAGTGATATCACGCCCCCCCGCCCCTACCCCACCCCACCCCACCCAGCCACTCCCGCCCTCAAACGAATTTATTCAAGTCATCTTACATATTGCCATAAAAAGTCCAGAATACATTTAAAACTTTCGTGCATACTAACAACATTAGAAGACCAGTTATACTTTTTTTAGAGAGAGAATTATATTGGATTCGGGCGAAGAAAAACGAAAACGTCTTTTTTCTAGAATCCGAATGAAGTGTAAAAGAAATAAAAATCGCTTGTACAGTTTCATCCCCGAGATTTAAAAAGGCTGTATTTATGTAGATAAGACAGAGATAAATAGATCAGTCATAGTTATCTAGACAAATAATAGATATTTAGCTAAATAGATAAATAATAGATATACAGCGAAATAGATAAACAGACATTTAGCGAAATAAATAAATATATTTAGCGAAATCGATAAATGATAAGATATTTAGCGAAATAAACAATACACATTTATTGAAAAAGATATAACAGATATTTAGCTAAACAGATAAACAAAACACAAATTCATACACAAGATATCCACATTTAACGCATAACATCAACAAACTCCGAACCGAACGCATTGCAAGGGAATTCCATGCAATGCTGAAATGCGAACTCGTGCATTCTATGTGACACTGTATTCCACGCGCTTTTAATTAACAATATCTCGCCCGAACAAAGCACTGACCTTAGTTCTAGGGACAATCCTCGCTCTCTCACACACACATTCTCTCTCTCTCTCTCTCTCTCTCTCTCTCTCTCTCTCTCTCTCTCTCTCTCTCTCTCTCTCTCTCTCTCTCTCTCTGTCTCTCTCTCTCTCTCTCTCTCTCTCTCTCTCTCTCTCTCTCTCTCTCTCTCTCTCTCTCCCTCTCTCGGCGCAAGCAACCTCGTCCTCAATGCCTTTAATAACGCCCAGTGTATTCTTTCTAGGAAAATGGCACGACGCCGCACGCCAATCACAATGCAAATAAAGAAGATCCGTATTGGTAGGACTGTATTTGTACAAGAAGGGGAGGGTCTACGTGTATATATGCGTGCATATGTTTATGTATACATTTTTACGTTTTCTGAAAGTGAAAGTGCTTCGTTCAGGCTGTTCGTTGTAAGGTATTAATAGTGCAAGCATTTCTCAGTAAGAGGGGAGGAAGGATGGATGGGGAGGGGGAGGGAGGAACTGGGGGTAGGAGCGAAGGAGAGAGGAGAAAAGGGGGAGAAGGGAGGGGGGAAGTAGGTAGAGATGGAGGAGAGTGAGGAAAGGAGAAGAGAGGAAAGGAGAGTAGAGAAGAGAAAAGAATAGAGGAAAGGAGATAAGAGAAGAGAAGTGAAGAGGAAAGTAGATAAGATAAGATAAGATAAGATAAGTGAAGAGGAAAGTAGAAAAGAAAAGAGCAGAGAAAAGGAGAGAAGAGAAGACGAAAGAAGTGGAGAATAAAACAAAGTCAGAAATACCCCCCCCCCCCACCTCAAGTCAACTTCCCCAGACGTCACACGAAGCAAGCTGGCCCGAGTTGGAGGAGCAAAGAGCGAGAGGAAGAGAAACTCGCGAGCATTTCGAGGCTGCCACTCATTCCCAATCTCACTTTGAAGTTGCATCAAAGAACTTTTTTTTTACGTTTTTTTTCCTTCTTCTTCTCTCTCCGTCTTTGTTTTGGAATGATGTAAGTAAATACAAAGGGAATGTAGTATCTTGGGCTTGTGGCTTGGATGTACATTTTTTTTTTTTTTTTTTTGAAAAAGGAATCTTAAAAAATGTAAAAGATTAACACAGTTGGATGCTGCGTTTCTTCCTCTCCCTTAATCTCGCTTCTTCTTTTCTTACTGGCTATCATTTTCTCTCTTCTCTCTCTCTCTCTCTCTCCTTGTCTCTCTCTCTATTTGTCCCTGCCTCTCTCTTTCTCCCTCTCTTCTTCCCTCTTTCTGTCTCCCTCCCTCCCTCTCCCTCTCTCTCTCTCTCTCTCAGCATCAATTTTAATTATCAATCCTCACTCTTCGAAATCCATTTTCTCGATGACGTGTATCCTGCCCAAATTACGAAGACGAGAGATGGGAAAAGATGGAAGACAGGGGGAAGAGCACAATTAGAGGGAGAGGGAGAGGGTGGGAGAGTGAGTGAATAAATGAATGAATGGACGAATGGATGGATGGGCGGATGGATGGATGGATGGATGAATGAGCGGATGGATGGATGTATATATGTATGTATGTATTAGGTAAATCGAACCTAGATACGATGTAGTTCCTTGGGCAAGGAACTTCACCTCGATTGCCTATTTAGCCACTGGGAGGGCAAGCCAGCCAAGTC
>NC_051411.1:40226386-40238886 GCF_015228065.2 Penaeus monodon
CTTTTTTTTCCTTCCCTCTTTCTCTCTTCCTCTTCTTTCTTCCTTCCTTTCGCTTTTCTATTCTTTCTTTCTTCCCTTCCTTCTTTCTCTCTTTCTTTCTTCCTTTCCATCTTCTACTCTTCCCTTTCCTCCCTCCCATCCTTCCTTCCTTCTTTTTCCATCTTCTACCCTTTCCTTCCTTCCTCCCTTTCTCTCTCCCTTTCTCTCTCTCTCTCTCTCTCTCTCTCTCTCTCTCTCTCTCTCTCTCTCTCTCTCTCTCTCTCTCTCTCACTCTCTCTCTCTCTCTTCCTCCACCTTCTTCGTACTTTCCCAGCACAATTGTCCAATCACACTTTCACATTCTCCTTTCACTCACTTTCGCTTCCTTCGCCTCATACTTACGGGGTTTCCTGACGTCCGGACGCGGTGGTCGGGGTTGTAAGTGATTTGTAAGTAGTGCAGGAGAGGAAAAAGAAGAAGAAGAAGAAGAAGAAGAAGAGAAGAAGAAAATGAAGAAGAAGAAAATGAAGAAGAAAAAGAAGAAGAAGAAAATGAAGAAGAAGAAGAAGAAGGAGAAGAAACTGAGAAAAGTAACAATAATAAGAACAAGAACATTAAGAACAACAAGGAGAACAACAAAACGAAGATAAAAGCAAAGAAGAAGAACTGTAACATGTAAATTAATGCTATGCACGAGGAGGAAGCGACCAAAAGATGTAAATAGCAATATGGCGATGAAGGAGGAGGAGGAGGAATTGGAGAAGGAATAGGAGGAGGAGGAGGAATAAAAGGAAAAGGAAGAAGAGGAGGCAGAGGAGAAATAGGAAGCAGAGGAGGAAGAGGAGGAGGAGGAGGAGGAGGGGGGGAGGAGGAGGAGGAGGAGGGGGAGGAGGAGGGGGAGGAGGAGGGGGAGGAGGGGGGGGAGGAGGAGGAGGAGGAGGGGGGAGGAGGAGGAGGAGGCAGAGGAGAAATAACAGGAGAAAGAGGAAGAGGAAGAATAAATGGAGGAAGAGCAGAAGGAAATGAAGAATCAGCTGTAATTCAACAAAAGGAGAGAGAGAGAGAAAACAAAAGAATTAAAAAAGGCGCAAAAAGGCGAATGACTTACGGCAGAAAGTTGGTTTCATTTTCTTTTTTCCTTTCTTTTTCATTCGAAGTTGGAATTGACGGACGGGTTGGGAAGTTGGCCGGATATGCTTGGATGTTGGCGGGTGAATAGAGAGATAGATGAATGAATAGATTGATGGGTGGGTGGGCGGGTGGGTGGGTAGCGAGAGGGATAGATAGATGGATGGTCTGGTTAGTTGGTTTGAAGGGTGAACGGTCATATGCTTGTATGGATCTCTCTCTCTCTCTCTCTCTCTCTCTCTCTCTCTCTCTCTCTCTCTCTCTCTCTCTCTCTCTCTCTCTCTCTTTCACTCTCTCTCTTTCTCTCTCTCTCTCTCTCTCTGTTTCTATGTATCTCTCTCTTTCTCACATACACACTTTTTTCATTCTCTCTCTCCTTTCCCTCTCTCTCTCCCCCTCCTCCCCCTCCCTCCTTCCTTCAATATCTTCCTCCCACCCTTCCACCCCCTTCTTTCATTCCTCCTCCTTAAAAATACCTTCTTTCTGGTGATGAAAAAAAAATCGTTATCTGATCCGTGGATAAGGATTTTTCGACGAGATTATGCCCCCCGCCCCCCCTGCCTCCCCCCCTCCCCCCTCCCCCCGGCTTCCAAGATCATCGCAAAATATCTATTGATCTTTTTCTCTTTTTTCTTTTTCTTTTTTTCTTTCTCGATGCTATTTCTGCTATCACATTTTTCCCTACCTTTTTTCCCCCGTTGTGTGTGTGTGTGTGTGTGTGTGTGTGTGTGTGTGTGTGTGTGTGTGTGTGTGTGTGTGTGTGTGTACACATTTGCGTGTACGTACATATGCGTGCGTATTCTTTCCACAACCATTCTCTCTCCCACCACCCACCTCTTCCCTCCCCTCCCCTCCCCCCCTCCCTCCCTCCCTTCCCCCCCTCCCCCCCTCCCTCCCCGACGGCCGACAGAAAGGAAGCCAATTTGCCACACCGCCTCAGCCGCCGTATCAGCGAGAGGCGTTGGAAATGAGATGAGAGGCGTGATCTCACCCATGGGCGGAGGAGGCGAGGAGGGAGGAGGGGAGAGGAGGGGATAAGGGAGGAGAGAGGAGAGGAAAAGGGAGGAGAGAGGAGAGGAAAAGGGAGGAGAGAGGAGGGGGAAAAGGGAGGAGGAGAGAGGAGGGGAGAAGGGAGGGGAAAAGGGAGAAAAAGGAGGGGAGGGGAGATTACAAGGGGGAGAAGGGAAAAAGGGAGGGGGAAGGGAGGAGTGTAGAGGAAGATGGGGTGAGTAGGGATAAAATGGATGGAGGAGGAGAGCAAAGGAAGAGGAGGAAGAGGAAGAGGAGAGGAAGAGGAAGAAGAAGAGGAAGAGAGTGGGTGAGGCAAGGCAAGATGAGGTAAAGTTAGGTAAGGCGAACTTCAATGAGGTAAGCAAAGGAAAAGGAACAGCTTGGGGAAAAGGTGTGAGGATGAGATGCGGCTAAAGAAACGAGCCGGGGTTGTCCAGCCGTCATGCACCGGTAAGCCATTCCACCGCCACCGTCATGCAGCCGAACGCAAATCCTCTCGCCAGACATAGCACCACAGAGTTTTCTTCCCCTCCAACCTCACAGCGGAAAACACACCATACTTTACGCCATACCCACATCTATTAATGCTTTACTGACCTACACACCTACACTGTTAATCACGACCCTGACTTATTATGAAGCTCAAGTATTCACACGGGCGCAGGAGTGACGCTGACGCCCGCGATGAAATATGTATATGGGGACGAGAGACGTGTTCTATCGCGGTCATCTCTCTGCACGGAATCACGTTCCTCCGAGGGAAGAGGGAAACACTGCAAAAGTCATTATTATTGTCGTCTCAATAAAACAAGGTGTGATAACAAATGTGTGCCTTTTTCCGTGTATACATATCGACATGTAGTATACATATCGACATGTAATATACATATACATATACATATACATATATATATATATATATATATATATATATATATATATATATATATATATATCCATATCCATATCCACACACACACAAAACACACACACACACACACACACACACACACACACACACACACACACACACACACACACAATATATATACGTACACACATACATACATACATACATATATATATCATACACATAAACCTATACATCTATATACTTCATACGTATAACATACATAGATACGTAGAGAAACGAAATCTAAACAAGTGTCTTTTGGACGACAAATCCCGGCCGGCTCGCAGCGGACGTTCTCGCCCGTTCTCGCCCAATCGCGCTCGTCACGGGATCGCGAAAGGCAAACCGCGGACATCAGAGTCAATTATTAATCTGTCCAATAATCTTAATGGTGATTGAATATTAATAATGCCGCTGCCTCATTAAAGGTGATGCGTTTGTAGTGGGCGGGAGAGGAGGGAGGGGAGGAGGGAAGGGGGGAGAGGGGAGGAAGCTTGAGGGGACAGGGGGAAAGAGTGAGGGAAGAAGGGAAAGGTAAGGGGAGAGGGAAAAGAGGGTAAAGGCGAGGGGAGAGGGGGAAAGGGGAGAAAGCCGCAGTGGAAATAGGGAAAGAGTGAGGGAAGAGGGGAAAGGTGAGGGGAGAGAGGGAAGATGAAGGAAAGGAGGAAAGGTGAGGGGAGAGAGGGAAGATGAGGGAAGAGGGGAAAATAGAGGGGAGAGAAGGAAGATCAGGGAAAGGAGGAAAGGTGACGGGGGAAGGGAAAGAGGGTAAAGGTGAGGGAAGACGAAGAATAAACACAAAAAAAACAGTAAACCGCAAACGTTGTCCCTGACTATGCAATCGATATTCGTACATTGGATAAATATTTTCAGTAAAAAACACTAATGCGCTTCATATAAATCGAATATTTCAATAAAAAAAAAAGTTTGTTCTTAATTTCAACGGCCTGTTTTTGATCTGTTAATTAAACGAGACAAGCATGAATAAAATCGCACATTTCTGGCGGGAATAATTTCGCTTTTATTATCTTTACATTGCCAAGCATTCTTCTAAACGTGATATAGTTTCCTGACTTATAAGATAAAAGTATGGTTATAATAATCATCATAGAAATAATCATCATAGTAATAATTAACATAATCATTACATAATAGTTATACACACACACACACACACACACACACACACACACACACATATGTGTATATATACATATATATATATATACATATATATATATATATATATATATATATATATATATATATATATATATATATATATATATATATATATATATATATATATATATATATATGTGTGTGTGTGTGTGTGTGTGTGTGTGTGTGTGTGTGTGTGTGTGTGTGTATTAGTTGTTATTATCATTGTTACTGTTGTTATCGTAATCACCATTACTCTTATTCTGTTTTCTCCATATCTACTCGTCTCTCTTTTTTATATCTTTTCTCTTTTTTGTTTTGTCTTTCAACCTTCTCTTCTGTTAAAACAATAAACATGTAAAATGATTAGAAAACCTGTATTAAATCGTCAATTAATATAAAATCGAAATTTTCTGGAATGAAAACAAAAGCTTTTAGTAATTATTTTAATGAAAAAAGCGTACGCCCGCGTGTGTTTTGATATGCATGAGCGTGTGTGTGTGTGCGCGCGTGTACATTTGCGTGCGCTTGCGTGTGCGTTCGTGCATGTCCGAAAAAATAAGCGATTATATTAATAGAATAAAGAGGTAAAGCCATAAAATCCAGAGTCGGCGCATCCAAAGCGGCGCTCTATTAAGATAAATCTCTGCCTGAGCGCCATTAGCCTCTCCATAAATTTGCATGAACAGCATAATGCGTCCATTACGTTCGCTTTACTTTCCCGCCTTTATTGCCTACTTGGCGGCCGGAGGATTACCCGGAGGTGACGCGCGCGAAACGGCCACCTGCCCGAGCCGAGTCGAGATGAGCCGAGCAGAGCCGAGTCGAGATGAGCCGAGCAGAGCCGAGTCGAGCCGAGTCGAGATGAGCCGAGCAGAGCCGAGTCGAGATGAGCCGAGCAGAGCCGAGTCGAGATGAGTCGAGTCGAGCCGAGTCGAGATGAGCCGTGTCGAGTCGAGCCGAGACGAGCGGAGCCGAGACGAGCCGAGAGGCGCTTGGCGTCACTCACTTGTTTCGTTTTTTAGTTCTTCTTTTCATGCATTTAACATTTTGTTCTGTTTTATCATAATCTATTTCATTTACCCTTTTCACATTCGCTTATTTGCTGCAATTGCACAAGTATCATAATTATCATTATTATCACACCTATTATCATTATCATTATTAATTGTTGTTGTTTTCGATGCTGTTTTGTTGCTGTTATTACCATCGTTTTTATCATCATCATAAGTAAGACCATTATCATTACTAGCATTATTTAATCTACTGGAACTTTATCCGCAGACCGGCAACATAATCTTGCCGGTTTGTGTGTGTGTGTGTGTGCGTGTGTATGTGCGTGTGTATGTGTGTGTGTGTGTGTGTGTGTGTGTGTGTGTGTGTGTGTGTGTGTGTGTGTGTGTGTGTTCCAGTGTAAGCGCTCGCATCTGTATGCGTGCACACACCCTCTCTCCCCAGCTGACGAGAGGAAAATCTTACACGTGTCAATACGGATCCATATCCCACCCTCGGGAAAACCCGGAGAAAGATGCTCGATTCGCCAGAAAACAAAATCCTCTCGGAGGCTCTGCCCCCCTCCCCTCCCCCTTTCTTTCTCCTCCACACCGCCTCCGCCACCTTCACACCACCATCACCTTCACCTCCAACACCACCACCAACTCCACCACCTCTTTCCCTTCCTCCTCCCCCTCCCCCTGAGCACCCCCCCTCCCCCTGAGCACCCCCCCTCCCACCATCCACTCCGGGCAGCAACAGGGCCAGCGGGACTCCATGTGAAACACGGGTCTGCTATCCACGCACAGGAGGGGCAGAAGAGGAGGGAGGGAGGGAGGGAGGGAGAGAGAGAGAGAGAGAGAGAGAGAGAGAGAGAGAGAGAGAGAGAGAGAGAGAGAGAGAGAGAGAGAGAGAGAGAGAGAGAGGGGGGGGGGGAGGGGAGAGGGGGGGTAAACGGAGGGGGAGGGGAGGGGTAAACGGAGGGGGGGGGAGCGTAGGTTTGGGTAGGAGGGAAGGGAAGAGGGTGGGTAGGGTAAGAGGGTAGGGTGAGAGGGAAGGGATGAGAATAGAGGGTCAGGGGAGGGCAGAGGGACAAGTAGGGGAAGAAGGTAGGCCAGAGGTTAAGGGTAGGGGACAGAGTAGGGGTAGAAGAGGGGGGAGGGTAGAGATCAGCAAAGGGAGGTGAGAATAGCTGATAAAGCGGAGCAGAGAGTAAGGTAGGAGAGCCCAGAGCAATACGGAGGGGGGAGAGGGGGTAGGGGATATGGGGAGAAAGTCGTTGTGGCACAGATTGGCACTCGAGCGAACGAGGGAGCCGAGTGCCACGCATCCGGTTGCTGGTCATGCGCGTCACGTCAGCCGCGATATTCCTGTGACTTTTTCTTTTCTTTTGCCTTTCACGGTGGGAGGAAAGGGGAGAAGGAGAAGGAGAAGGAGAGGGAGAGGGAGAGGAGAGAGAGAGGAGAGAGAGAGGAGAGATGAGAGAGAGAAAGAGAGAGAGGAGAGAGAGAGGAGAGAGAGAGGAGAGAGAGAGGAGAGAGGAGAGAGAGAGAGAGAGAGAGAGAGAGAGAGAGAGAAGAGAGAGAGAGAGAGAGAGAGAGGGAGAGAGAGAGAGAGAGAGAGAAAGAAAGAGAAAGGGAAAGAAGAGAGAGGAAGAGGAAGAAACCAAAAACAAAACCGACAGGAACAAAGAGGAGAATCACACGAAGGAAAGTGGGGCAACACAGAGACAGAGAGAGTGCCTGACAGAGGAGGCCCGCCATACCAAGTGGGCCGTGGCACTCCATCAACCGGCCCTTACCTTCACACCCCAGGTATCCAGACGCCCACCGCTGTCACCCCCACCCCCCTTCCCCACGTATCCAGACGCCCACTGCTGTCACCCCCCCCCCCCTTCCCCACGTCGTCCTGGCCCCCCGCTCTTCAATTCAACAGTTGCAGCCTGACAGTCGCTTGCAGTTACATGCAGGTTCCCCGGAAATCAAAACCGATTCGGCTCACTCTTTCTTTTCCCCTTCTCGCTCTCTGTATGACAGTATGACGGTCTGTTTGTTTGTTTGTCCGTCTCTCTGTCCATCTTTGTCTGTCCGTCTGTCTGCCTACCTTTTCTTTTCTTTACATTTTCTACGAAAATAACCGCAATAATTACCAATAACTTCCCAATATACAGTAACTTATCAACACCATGCGTAGAAAGATTGATACCCTTACGTGTTTTCTCTTTTATAATCATAACTGATCTTCGTTTCGCCATGTACCCTTCGCTAATGCTCACAACCCAGATGCATCGTCATTACAAATTACAATTACCTTCCAATCATAATCCGACAAATTCGAAAATACGTAACCAAATCAAACACAATTACATTCCCATTGCAACCCCAACAAACCCAACCGTTTAAACACCTAATTAGGCTGCGCTCGCTCGTTCCGTTCTGAACAACGATCACTTTACCTTCGACGCCATTCAAGCAGCCACCTCCCCCACCCTACCCCCCTTTCCGTATGACGTCACTGCGCTCTCGGGTTAAATTAAGATCACCTCTTGCGGCGGGAAATGGCCAGGGGAAAAAAGAGCAGTCCATCTTGAGAATTAATGGATTTGGCTTGGCTTTACCTGACTTGCCTGACTTCGCTTTTCTTACTTTCTCTTCGTTTCCTTCCCTTCCCTACCCTTTCTCCTCTTGTTCTTATTCTTCTCCTTCTCCTTCTTCCTCCCCCACCTCCCTCCCTCCCCCCCACTCCCTTCTCATCCATTAAACTCTCCTCCTCCTCCTCCTCTTGAAGCGCCAGAGACCCTCGGCTCAAAGGGGCGGATTTCACAGCCCGCTAACCCATCAGCCGCGCCCGCTCATCAGCCCCATCAATCAGGACCAAGGCAATCGGCTTCACAACTGACCGACAAGTGGACAGGGGGAGGACGTGTGTGTGTGTGTGTGTGTGTGTGTGTGTGTGTGTGTGTGTGTGTGTGTGTGTGTGTGTGTGTGTGTGTGTGTGTGTGTGTGTGTGTGCGTGTGCGTGTGCGTGTGTGTGTGTGTGTGCGCGTGCGTGTGTGCGTATGTGTGTGCGCGCGCTTGAATGTTTGCTGAGTTATTAGGTTATTTACACCGGATGAGGGAGACGGTAAGGGAGGGGTGGAAGGGAAAGCTGGAAAATGGAAGAGTGAGAAAAAAAGGAAAAGAAACATAAAGAAGGAGAGAGAAAAAGTGAGTGAGTGAGTGAGTGAGTGAGTGAGTGAGTGAGTGAGAGAGAGAGAGAGAGAGAGAGAGAGAGAGAGAGAGAGAGAGAGAGAGAGAGAGAGAGCTTTCTCTTAGTGTGAGCGCGAGAGGAACGAACCAAACAGCTGATGCCCGGTTACCAAAGCCTGCTTCCCCTCCGACCGGGCTGGCACGGCGCAAACCATCCGAACCGCACACCTCGGCATCAAAGGCCATTAACCCCACTTAACAAGGAGCTCAAAACGATATCCCTGCTCTAACTACACAAAATTCCCCATTAATGACCATGATTCCCCATTTGCTCTCTCCTCCCCCCCCCCTTCCAGTTCCCCCCACCCCCTCCCTCCCCCTCCATAATCCCCTCCTCAAACAGCACAAAAACAAAATAAATAAAATATCAGTAAATTCACCTGAAATAACGGGTCTCGCCGCTCTTCCCGCGTAATCCGGCTTCACGCTCTATAAAGCTCCAATCATTCCAGCTACAGAAAATAATTGTTAACTGAAATAGGCATCTGAAGCGCAAAGTTACACACACGGTCCCTGAAATAGTGCCTGACCCGGGCCAACTTTTTCATCCTCTCTTTTCTCTCTAAAACTCTCGCTCTCGTGTTCTCCGTCTGTCAGTTAGTTGTTCATTATCTCTTTTTTTTTGTCTGTTTCATTCTCTCGCCTTCGTACTGTCTGTTTATCTGCTTGTTTCTACGTTTTTTTTTCTCATTCACTAGGACACCAAAATACACTGTGTTATTGTAACGGTAATTACCATATAATAATTGACTTTATCATCATTACCGGTTCTAAATTAATTTATTATGTGCCAAACTACTACTTAAACTGGTATCTCTCACTTAACTACATGAAATTTTATACTTAATAAAGACGAGTTTGAAAATTACCAGTTTCATCTTCCTCATGGCACGGAAGAAAACATATAACTCTCATGTTTTACTGAAAGGTGTAATATTTTTTCGAGATCTCATAACTGGCATAAACTTGATACTTAATCCTAAATCTGATATCCATCTGTGCTTATGTAAAATACACCACCGCACTTCTTAAAATATAATTACAACGATAGGAAACTATAACAATATTACGTAAAGAAAGTTTTTTTTATATAAATAATGGCAATAATAAAAATATAAATAATATAATCGACAATGATATTAACAACATAAAACAACTATTACCACTACTACTGCTATTACTACTATTAATAATAATAATTATAATGTTCATAACGATGATAATGATGATAAAATATATTATGATCTCATCTCCACCGGATAATAAACATCTTGACTTCAAACAGGGCTGATGATTGCGAAGTCAAGACTCAAGAAGCCTTGTTAACGCACGAAGAGGGCGGAGAGAAGGCGAACACACATGCATACTCACGCACACGCGCACGCACGCACACACACACACACACTCACTCACTCACTCACACACACACACACACACACTCACTTACTCACTCACTCACTCACTCACTCACTCACTCACTCACACACACACAATTCAATCACCGTAACATGTCTGATAATCTTGAAGGGAAGAAAAAAGGGAAGAAGGAAACGGAATATGAACTGAAAGGAATTATGCGTCAAAGAATGAGAAAAATGCAAGAGCAAAAGAGGCAGAATATGAAAATCAGAGGCGTGAGAGGAAGATGGAAAGAAAGGGCGAGAGAGAGAGAGAGAGAGAGAGAGAGAGAGAGAGAGAGAGAGAGAGAGAGAGAGAGAGAGAAGAAGAGAGAGAGAGAGAGAAGGAGAGAGAGAGAGAGAGAGAGAGAGAGAGGAGAGAGAGAGAGAGAGAGAGGAGAGAGAGAGAGAGAGAGAGAGAATAAGAGAGAGGAGGGTAAAGAAAAAGAGGAAGAAGCAGAAATCGAAGAAAGGATAAAGTTGAAAGCAAAAGAAAAGGAAAAAAATCGGGGGGGAAATCAAAATCAAAACGTAAACGAAGCCTCCGACGCAGCCTCAAAGGGCCTTCGCGGGGCACCATCCGAGAAGGCGCTTGGGACAGCCTTAAGAAAAAAAAACCACGCCGCCGGCCTTCAGAAATTCAATTCCCAACGAAGCCCAATTTCTCAAAAGGAAGAAGAAGAAGAAGAAGAAGAAGAAAAAAAAGGCGTCTCCTTCCCGCATATGTCTTCCCGCCGATGGTGTTCGAGCTGGGCGGCCGCCCGTTTAGCATCACGTCTCTCTCTCTCGCTATTTCTTTTCCTCTTCCTCTCTCTCTCTCTCTCTCTCTCTCTCTCTCTCTCTCTCTCTCTCTCTTTTTTCTTTCTCTCTCTCTCTCTATCTCTCTGTTTTTGCGTCTCGGTTTCTCTTTCCTTCTTATCATCATTATCCTTATTATTATGTCCGTAATTATTTTTAGCATTATTATTATTTTCATCATTAACATCATTACCATTGTTATTTTTTATCATTTTATTATCTTTACCATTATTACTATCATTATTATTATTATCATTACTTTAATCATTATCAGAGGGAGAAAGAGGGGGAGAGAGAGGAAGAGGGGGAGAAGGCAGGGGAGAAAGAGAGGGAGAGAGAGGAAGAGGGGGAGAAGGCAGGGGAGAAAGAGAGGGAGAGAGAGGAAGAGGGGGGAGGTGGGGAAGAGAGGAGGAGCAGGTAGGTGGGCACAGGTGGAAGGATGGAAGAAGGGGAGAGGGAAGGAGGGGAAGGAGAGAAGAAGAGGAAGGGAGGAAGAGGGGGAAGAGGGGCATAAAAGAGGAAGGGAGGAAGAGGGGGAGAGGGGCATAAAAGAGGAAGGGGAGGGGGGTTACAGCAGCGACAGCAGATGTCCGTGGACTGATGTGCTTTTAATGCCGCTCGTATTAATTATGACGGTAAGGAATGGCCATCTGTGGTACTTACGCCAATAATGAGAATAATTACGGTGATGACGAAGGAAACGATAATGAGAGCGATATCTAGCGATTTCAATCATCCACTTTCACACTTTCGCCAACATAAGAATAAATAACTAAAATATTAGTAACCATGATAATAATAATAATAATAATGATGATAATAATAATAATAATGATAATAATAATAATAATAATAATATCCTTATTATTATTATTACTGTTATTAACAACAACAACACACTTTCAACGATACATTAATAAATAATAAGAAAACTAAATAAATACAAAATACCCCCCCCCCCAAACCAAAAAAGAAAAACAAACAAACAAACATAAAATGACCTGGACTCCCCCCCCCCCCTCATAGGCCCCGTCTGACCCTCCACCCCCACCCCTCCCACCCCCACCCCCTCCTGATGGCCCTCGACCCGGCCTCGACTCCGGATCACAGCTGACACGAGGACCCGGCGCCCAGCCCTCGCCAGGCACTCGGAGGGCTTGCCACGGGAGCGGAGGGGCCTCGTCTGTGTGTGGAGGGGGGGGGTTGTGTGTGTGTGCTTTGCGTGTGCGTGTGCTTTGTGTGTGCTTTGTGTGTGTATGCTTTGTGTGTGTGTGTGTGTGTGTGTGTGTGTGTGTGTGTGTGTGTGTGTGTGTGTGTGTGTGTGTGTGTGTGTGTGTGTGTGTGTGTGTGTGTGTGTGTGTGTGTGTGTGCTTGCCTGGTTCTCCCTCTCTCTCCCTCCCCCACACTCACCCATGACCTGGCACTGAGTGGCTGCAGACCTGTAGAATTCAGTCGCGACAAGGCATGCATGTACCACTAAGCAGATGGCTCGCAGCAGGGCACCCCGCCAGCAGGTCAACCCCCCACCCCACCCAGCAGATCAGACCCTCCCAACAGGTCAACCCCCAGCAGGTCCGACTCCAAAGCAGGTCATCACCCTTTCCAAAGCAGGTCCGACGCCCTCTACAGGTCATCCCCCTTCCCAACAGACCCGACGCCTCCTACAGGTCACCCCCCACTCCTAAGAGCTCACCCCCCCCCTTCCAAGCAGACCCGCCCCCCCCACCTAATCCGTGGCGGCCAAGAGCGCTCTCAACGACCGGGTATTTGCGCCCTTGACACACTTCTCTCTCCTTCGCCTATTTCTCGTTTCTTTCTCCTTGAAGTATTCCTCGCGCTCAGTGTAGGCCTATTTGACAAGCGGGTTTTGGT
>NC_051411.1:40246386-40261386 GCF_015228065.2 Penaeus monodon
CAACAGAGAGAGTACAACGGACTGTACGTCACCCCCCCCCCTTACAACCCTCGCCTCCCCCATTGAATCCGAGGTCCTCATCCTAACTCAAGTAAAACAATGCCACGCTACG
Organism: Penaeus monodon; assembly: GCF_015228065.2. Classification (NCBI taxonomy): domain Eukaryota; kingdom Metazoa; phylum Arthropoda; class Malacostraca; order Decapoda; family Penaeidae; genus Penaeus; species Penaeus monodon. Next base: position 40,246,499 of record NC_051411.1, read on the forward strand.
TTATGTGGCAGGTCCCGAACGCGCGGTACGACGCAGTTCATACGCTCTCGTAAATATGTGATGTGTGAACGGTAGAGGTCCCGGCAAATTGTAATAATAATATCATTTTAACATACAAATGGGAATACTCTCTCGCAATGTACGGCGACGCAGGTTCTTGCATCGTGTGTGGTTTCTCTCTTTCTCCTCTGCTCTCTTCTCTTCGCCCCTCTCCTCTCTTCTCTCTACACACAAATACACAGATACACGCACACATAAAACGCCCACACTAACTTACACACATACAAGCAAATTTGAGTCTATAATATAACACTTATTTATTACCGTACTGTACCATTGAATACCACGACAATGTGCAGCACATTTCATAAACACTATAGTCCTCCGAGACAAAGGACTCTTTCCGGCGTAATTTCCTGATTTACCTGTGCTACGCCCACATCAGGAGACTGTATTCCCTCTGTGTTACGTCCCCATCGGGAAACTTTATCCCTCAGTAACGCCCACAACAGGAGACTTTGTATTCCCGCAATGTTATACCCACAAGAAACTTGACATTCCCTCAGTAACGCCCACAGTAGGAAATTTTACTCCCTCAGTAACGCCCACAACAGGAAACTTGAATCCCTCAGTGTTACGTCCACAACAAGCAACTTGACATTCCCTAAGTGTTACGCCCCACAACAGGAGAGTTGGTATCCCTCAACACGACTCCCACCACAACGCAAAGCCAGTGTAGCGTACCCAGCCCCTGCGTATTGCCTAGCCCCCATGCCCTACCCCACCCTCCCCCACTGCCAATCCCCCTCCCCCACTGCCAATCCCCCTCCCCTACCTTACGCGGCCGGAACCACCCGCCGCCGCCCGCACCGCAACCTAATCAATGAACATCGCCCAGATTCTAATTAATGCCGAGGAAAACGAGAGGCAGCGAAGTTATGCGGAAGAAGATAAAGATAAATCTGAACTTCTCTCTCCCTCTCTCTCTCTTTTCTTCGCGTGTGTGTGTGTGAGTGGAGAATTCCGGAGGCAATATATTCTCGTTTTACATACAGAAATACACCGGTTTATCCGTCGTATTGTTCAGGAAAAGAGATACTCACGGCGTTGTATATAACACCTTCGATTAACGGATCAGGTATACGAATATTGCAAACAGTCTTTGCAATGTTTCCCGAAGGTTCTAGAGGGGTTTCGACGCCTTGCAACACAGACCACGATACACAACGGCAGACCATAGCGGACGCCAAATTAACATAGACACAAAGTGAACCACGAGAGGCAAACTCTGCGAAACCAAATAATTAAGGGTCCGAATTGCTTTGTTTAATTAAGGAAAGTCTATTTTTGTGTGTGTGAAGTTTTGCAGAGTCGATTCCCCATGAAGCTTGTGTTTTTAAGATGACTTTCCAAAAGTACCTGGCGAAGCACACTAAAAAAAAGTTTGAGGTGTAAAAATATATATTCAAAAAGTTCATAATGGTGGAGTGCGTGTACTTTTCTTGGGTTCAAGAAGTAATTCCATATCTCATCTTATACGCTCTTCTAGACGTAGTAAAAATAGATATATGAAGCAACTACCAGCAAAAAAGTACACCATTGCCCATAAAAAACATGTTTAATTATCAATATCATGATCATTATCATTATCATCATTATTATCTTCTTCATCATCATCATCATCATTATCATCATCATCATTTACAACTATATTTTCCTCCACTCACGCTCGAGGCGCCGGCCACGACAGACAGACACAAAAAAGAGCCAATCAGAAGGTCACGCGTGTGGTGTGGAGGGGGGGGGGGACCGTACAGGAAGGGCCAATCAGCTGCCACAAAAAATCGTGACGTCACTGGCCCTCCCGAGACAAAGTGCGCCCGCGGCTATAATTCTCGACGTGTCTTTATAACGGATTATCTGCTGCTCCTTTAATCAAGCTCTTGGCATCCTGGTCATCGTGACGATCTTTATCAACTCTTTAATCCTTATTGATAAGAATGACCACCAAGCATCATGGCCGCTGTTACCATCATCCTCGTCACCACTGACATTATCATCGTCATTAGTATTTAAATCACAACGTCTGCCTATTTTTATAATTAATATCACCAGTTTTATCATCATTATCACATCTATCATCACTATCACCAACCTATATCATCATTTTTACTATCACTATCACCTCTTCAATCACCACTATCTACAATATCCCATAACTATCAGTCATTCTCTACGTCTACAATCACTCCCCTCTTTCTATTCCTACTTTCGCTCCTTAGACTTCGCAAAGCCACCGACTCATTCACGAAATTACCGAGGATCGCATAACAAAATACCTGCCCAGCGAGCGATACCAAAGCAACGGCAGAAAATGACGCTATGTAAATGAGCATCAATCGGCGAAATCCATTTGTACTTTTCGCTAATTAGACGTGCAGACTCACAAGGATGTTCATTACTAAAAGGGAGAGTTGATATTCAGATCGAGTTGGGAAAAGTGGGGGATGGGGTGGCCGGGGGTGGGAGGAGATGGGCGGAGGGAAGGCTGGTGGGCGGAGGTGGTGGGTGGAGAGTTGGGGGGGGGGGGTTAGAGTGGAGGAGAAGAGGAGGAAAGGAGAGTGAAGTGGGGGAGGGAGGAAAGGAGGGTGAAGTGGGGGAGGGAGGGAAGGGAAGTAGAGAGGGGAGGGAGGAAGGATGGATAGGAGAGGAGGCGTGGTAAAGGGAGTGAAGGGAAGGGAATGGAAAGAGAGGAGAAAAGCGTAGTGAGGGGAGACGAATGTAGCGAAAGAAGGGAAACGATGGAGAACAGAGAAAACAACAAGAATAGAAAAAAAAGTGAATTAAAACCACTATTTACTTCCCCCCATCCCTCTCCCTCCCTCCCTACCTCTCCCACCCAGCCACCCACTCACCATCCCACCCTCACCCTCTTTTCTTTCTTTATTTTAACGTCAAGAAATCCCCCCCCCCTCCAACACGCAATCACGGTACGCTGTACTCTCTGCGTTACAAGGCCGGAATATCAACTTGGTCCGCGATTTTCATTACTCCGTAAAATTGGATTCTCGCGTGCTCCAAATGCATAGGTTTGCGCTGATAACTGAACATCAAGAGGGTGTGGATTCTTAATTAGTGTACGCGCGAGAAACAGGAAGGGGGGGAGACGGGAAGAGGAAGGAGGGGAAGAGGAAGGAGGGGAGGAGGAAGGAAGGGAGGAGGAAGGAGGGGGGGAGGAAGGAGGGGAGGAGGAAGGACGGGAGGAGGAAGGAGGGGAAGAGGAAAGAGGAAAGGAGGAAGGAGACAGAAGAGAACGGACTGGAAGGAGGGAAGGGCAGAAAGAAAGGAAGGAAGGAAGCAGGAGGAAGAAGACGAAGACAAAGAATAGAATAAGAGAAGAGAACGAAGAAACAAAGAAAGAAAGAAGGAGGAGGAAGAGAGAAAAAAAAACTGCCGCTCACCCCCCCCCCCCCCATAAAAATCTAATCAGACGGAGCCAAGACGCCGACGAGGTAACGAAGGGCTCCGCGTCGCCTCCTGTTTACGCGGTGTCCTGGGCTCGCCCGTCCCTCCGTCACTCCGTCCCTCCCTCCCTCCCTTCCTCCTTTCCTCGCCCCCTCCCTTCCTCGCCCACTCACTCCCTCCCTCCCTCCCTCCCTCCTCCCTCCCTCCCTCCTTTTTTAATTCTCCCCTCCCTCCCTCACCCCTTCTTTCCTTCCTCCTTTCCTCTCTTCCTCCCTCTTTACTTTCCTTCCCCCCTCCCTTCCGTCCTTCATTTCCATCCTTCCTTCCTTCTCCTTCCCTATCACATGCTCACCCCCCCCCCCACACCTAAAGTCACCAAGAGACGAAGGAAGACGTAAAGAAACTTCTCAACTCGCTTTTTCCTTCTCCTTCTCCTCCTCCTCCTTCTCCTTTTCCTTCTCCCTCTCTCTCCTTCCTTCTTTTTTTTTCTTCTTCTTCTTTTTCTTTCCCTTAATTTTCGCCAACCACTTATCATCCCCCCCCCCCCACACCTTGATAACTTTTTTTTTCCTTTCGACAAATTAAATCCCCCCCCCCCAAAAAAAAAAAAAAAAAATCAAAAGGGGAGGAGGGAAGAGGGGGGGGGAGGGGGAATGACATACGAGAGCATAAATCAAGCAAGCAAAATGTCATGAGGAAATATAAGAGAGAAAAAAAATTATCACGTTAGTTCCCGTAAAAGCACATTAGCATAAAATAAAAATTTCCGGTCGATAATCAGACTCATTAATAACGAACCCGGCTTGATGAATGACGAAAATTATTTACCTTGCGCTTACAAGAAGTGAAAAAAATAATAATTTGCATTTCCTCTTTAACGACGTCGATTACCTCAATATGACAAAAAGAAAAGACTTACGAACTAATACTAATATAAAGAAAGCAATAAAAAAAAAAAAAAAAAGGAAAAAATTAATAAATAAACCGCATTAATTCAGAAGGTCGTACTGAACAGCAAACAGAATCTGCGGCGAATAAACTCGAGTATTTAATCGCAAAAGTCCTGTCTCAGCGCACGACTCGAGGCGGCGAGGCAAACGAAGCTTACCTCGCGGAGCAAAGTCTTGAAGCAAATAATAACTTTGTACCGAGTAATAACAATAAAGAAAAAAAAAACGAGAAACAGGATGTTGAGACTGATTAAAGTATTGTACTGAACAAACACTGAAAGAATAAAATCTTGAATAATATACTTTTTTTCGGAACATAAGGTCGAGGGAGGGAGGGAAGGAGGGAGAGGAGAGAGAGGAGAGAGAGAGAGAGAGAGAGAGAGAGAGAGAGAGAGAGAGAGAGAGAGAGAGAGAGAGAGAGAGAGAGAGAGAGAGAGAGAGAGAGAGAGAGACAACCCTCCCCCACACAGAAAAAAAAAATAAAAGAGAGACAAACAAGAGAATTCTGAAAAGAGGGAAAATACAGAGAATAACAGAGAAGACAGGGAAGGAAACACAGGAAGCAAGAACAACAACAACAGCAACAGCAACAACAACAAAGTCAGCATCCAAGACACAGTGTCTAGACGCTGACGGCGGAAATGCACTCGGGCGGGGGGGGGGGGCACGGAGGAGATGGAGTGGAAAGGGGAGGTTTGGGGATGATGAATGAGATAAGGAAATATGAAGGGGAATGTAAATGGGGAAGAAGGGCGGAGAGAGAGAGAGAGAGAGAGAGAGAGAGAGAGAGAGAGAGAGAGAGAGAGAGAGAGAGAGGAGAGAGAGAGAGAGAGAGAGAGAGAGAGAGCGAAGGGAGGATGCCAGGTAGGGGAGGGGAGGGGGGGAGGAAGTCGGGGAATGAAACCTCGATGTATCAGTCCACATATGAGAGGGGGGGGAGGGAGGGGGGGAGAAGGGGAGAGGGGAGGATGATAAACACTAATTCAGAGAACCAACAGCCGAAACTTCCCAGCCACTCTGGTAAGTCAACACAAACTCCTGGTGCCTGCTAAACAAACCCCCTCCCCCCTCCCCTCCCCCTCCTCCTCCAGAGCGCATCGTAACCGGCCGTCGGTGTGGCAGTGTTCGGATACACAGCACGTTCGCTACACCCAGCTCCTTCTTATCACGCCCATCGATAGCAGACAGATAAATGTGTAAATAAATACAGATACACAGAGAGATGGACTTGCGGGCTGGGTATGATAAAATAAGTATGATTATATGATTAATAATATATACGAATAAAGGAACTAATAAAAAATATACAGCTTTAAAATATTAATAATATACACGCATACACATATATACACACATAAAAACACAGACTCAGACACACACACACACACACACACACACACATATATATATACACACACACACACACACATACATATATACACACACACACACACATACATATATACACACACACACACACATACATATATACACCACACACACAACCCTACATATATACACACACACACACAAAAACATATGATATATATATATATATAGATATAATATTATATAATTATATATATATATATATATATATAATATATATAACACACAAAACACACAATAAAATATTAATACACACAGACCCTATATATACACACACACACACACACACACACACACACACACACACATATATATATATACAAAACACACACACACATATATATATATATATATAGATATAATATATATATATATATATATATATATATATATATATATATATATATATATATATATATATACTTAAAAAACATATCCGGTTCTACCAATCTAAAGAAGCGGAAGCTTAATGCAAAAGAGCAGCGCTGCCGCCACGGAAACGCGATCCCGCCCCCATGCACAACACCGACACGCCCTTCGCTTCCCTCCACACCCCCCATAACTAGCCGAGCGCCGAGGCAAAATGACCCTTAAACGCCGGTTCATTACGGAGTCGCTTTTTAATAACACGCAATATCCCCCCACCCCACCCCCACCCCCCTCCCCGAGGGCGCGGCACGAACACGAGGATCTGTTTGCATCGCGAATGTAATCAAATTCAGCGGATGGAAATGCATTAATTGGCCTTCGCCCAGACCTCATTATGAATACTGTCAGTCCCGCGGCGGAAAAAGGCCCCTCCGCTGACAGATTGGCTGTCGGGGGCGCCACCTGCTGACGGCGAGGCGGGTCTAATGCGTTCTTTTTTTTCTTTCTCTCTCTCTCTCTCTCTCTCTCTCCCTGCGCACTTATATGCAGGGACACGCAGATTCATGACTCACGTATATAAGCACGCACGCGCGTGAATACTCTCCGTCCTTCGCTTTCCCTCTCTTTCCTTTTCCCTGTCTCTCCTCCTCCTTTCATTTAGCCTTCCTTCCCTTCTCCCTCTTTTCTCCTCCTCCCTCCTGCATCCCCTCTCTCTTTACCTCCTATATATTCCTTCGTCTCTTCTTCCTCTCCCTCTCCTCAATTCTTCCTCCATCTTATATCCCCCCCCCCACCATCAGTCCTCTCTCTTCACCTCCCCAACATTCACTCCCCGTCTCTTCCCTCCTCTCCCTCACTTTCTCCATCCTTTCTCCTTCACCTGAATTTCTCTCCCTCCATCATCCTTCTTCCTCTCCATCTCCTCCATCCTTTCCCCATCCTCTTCTTTCCTCCTTCCTTCACCCCCTATTTCTTCCCCTCCCCTATATTCCCTCTCCGTCTCTTCCCTCTTCTTCACCTTCTCCATCTTTTCTCCTCCACTCGACTTTCCCTCCCCCCTCCTACCCCCCCCTCTCTCTCTCTCTTCACCTCATCTATAATTTTCCCTCTTCGTCTCTTCCCTCCTATCCCTCTCCCTCTCCCCCCCCCCCCGCCGTTCAGGCCTCCGCAGCAACGCGGGCAATTGCAAGGCGTCGAGAGCTCCCGATGCAAATCCGACAAAATCATCGGCCCCGACGCCCCGCGCCTCTCGCCCGCCTCCAGCATCCTCTTCTACCAAGCTCTCTCTCTCTCTCTCTCTCTCTCTCTCTCTCTCTCTCTCTCTCTCTCTCTCTCTCTCTCTCTCTCTTTCTCTCTCTCTCTCTCTCTCTCTCTCTCTCTCTCTCTCTCTCTCTCTCTCTCTCTCTCTCTCTCTCTCTCTCTTTCTTTCTCTCTCTCCCTCTCTCTCTCCCTCTCTCTCTCACTCTTCCCTCAACTCTTTCTCACTTTCCCCTTTGATAAGTTTTTCCATCTCCTTCACCTCCCCCTTTCCCTCCTGCTTTCCCACTCACCCATATGTCTCACCCCATTCACCCCTTCGCTAATCCCACCCAATCACCCCTCCCCCTCCCCTTCCACTCCTACCCCCCGCCTCTCCTCCCCCTCCCCCTCTACCCCCCACCTCTCCTCCCCCAGCACCCCCCTCCCCTTCTACCCCCCGCCTCTCCTCCCCCAGCACCCCCTCCCCCCTCCCCTTCCACTCCCCCTTCCCCCTCCCCTTCCACTCCTCCCCCTCCCCCTCCCCCCACAGGCGACCTCCTAACCGCCGTTCTCAACAATTGTCAAGTCCCCCTCGAGGCCGCCAAGATCGCGCCGGTCCGTCAGCGAGAAAATTGGTTCCTGATCCAGGTGACGATGCCCTTGTTTTGGCCTCTTCTTGTCGGATTTTCTTTTCTTGGTCTCTTTTTCTGGTCTTTTTTTATTTTTTTGGCCCCTTTTTCTGATTTTCTTTTTGGTCTCTTTTTCTGATTTTATTTTGGCTTCTTCTTGTCGGATTTTCTTTTTTGGTCTCTTTTTCTGATTTTTTTTGGCCCCATTTTGTCTGATTTTCTCTTTTGGTCTCTTTTGATGATTTCTTTTTCTTTTTGGGCTGTTTTTCTGACTTTCTTTTTGGCCTGTTTTTCTGACTTTTTTTGTGATTTTCTTTTTTCCCCTTTTTCTGACTTTCCTTTTGGTCTCTCTTTTTTTTTTGGCCTTTTTTGGATTTTTTTTCTTTTTTCCTTTTTTGGCCTTTTTCTGGTTTCTTTTTCTCAATTTTTTTGGCCTTTTCCTGAGTTTCTTTTTTGGTCTTTGCTTTTCCCGAATAAAATATGGCGGAAGGGAAGGGAGGGGAAGGGAGGGGAAGGGAGGGAAAGGAAGGGGAGGAGGTATGGGAGGGAAGTTTTGTGGTGGTGGTGGTGGTGATGATGTTGGTGACTGGTGGTGGGGAGGAGGTATGGGAGGGAAGTTTGGTGGTGGTGGTGGTGATGATGATGTTGGCGACTTTTGGTGGCGGTGATTGATGGTGGTGATGGTGATGACTGATGATAGTGATGGTGGTGGTGATAATGATGGTGATATTGGTGATGGAGGATGATAAACACTAATTCAGAGAACCAATATTTACCATTCCTGTCTATTTCCCCTCTTGCTAATGCCGAACGCTGATCTTTCTCATATTCTTTATATCAATTTCTATTACATATTCTTACTTTTTCCTCACTTTTCTTGAAGTCCTGTTCCAATAATTGGATAGAGAAAGAGATAGGAAAGAAAGGGGAATGGTACACACACACACACACACACACACACACACACACACACACACACGCGCGCGCGCGCGCGCGCGCACAGAGATAGATAGATAGAGAGAGAGAGAGAGAGAGAGAGAGAGAGAGAGAGAGAGAGAGAGAGAGAGAGAGAGAGAGAAAGAGAGAGAGAAAGAGAGAACGAATCAGAGACGAAAGAAAACGAAAACAAATAATAAAACAAAATCCAAAAGAAAAAAAAACAAAAAAAACAAGGTACCTACCCAACCCCGCCCCCCGCCCCCACCCTCCCAGCCCCTATCTACCCCCCCGCCCCCACCCTCCCAGCCCCTATCTACCCCCCCGCCCCCACCCTCCCAGCCCCTATCTACCCCCTCCCCCCTTTCCCCCTCCTAAACAAAGAAAAATCCTCCCAATCAAAACTATACAGCACCAGCATCTCGCCTAACAAGCAAGATGCACCTTCATCTCTCCCTCTCCCCATTCTTCTTTTTCTTCTTATTTTCTCCTCCTCCTGCTCCTCCCCCAACATCCCTCTCCACTATGCACCTCTACTTCTCCCCCCATCCTCTCCTCCTTCTTCTTCCCTCCTCTTCCTCTTCCTCCTCCTCCTCCTCCCCCAACATCCCTATCCTCTCTACTCCTCTACCTCTGCCCCCATCCTCTCCCCCCCCCCACCTGGAAGCTGTTTCACGCCCAGTTCCCGCATCCTTCAGCGGATCATAAACTCGGGTCAATATTTGGGTTCCATTTTACTTTTTTTGTACCAATCCTTCTCTCTTTCTTTCTTTCTTTCTGTCTTTCTCTCTCTTTCTTTCTTTCTTTCTTTCTCTCTCTCTTTCTTTTTTTCTTTTTTTCTCTTTCTCTCTCTCTCTCTCTCTCTCTCTCTCTCTCTCTCTCTCTCTCTCTCTCTCTCTCTCTCTCTCTCTCTCTCTCTCTCTCTCTTTCTTTTCTTTCTTTCTTTCTCCCTCTCTCTAAAAAAGAAAGAAAAATAGGAAACAGACTTGACTTTCGGCGGAGAGAAGTTTAATCGGTAGTTAATCATTTTCCGCTCCGCTTTCAGGGTCTTCGGATATCGTTTTTGGCACAGAGAAAAAAAAGACTTAAAGGATAAAGAAAAAAATCTTATAGATTGTGTATGACAAATTACAATACGAGATTCATTCAGTTCTGAAGCGGTGGAAAAAGAGAGGAAAAAAAATATAGAATATAAATGCAGAAATAAGTATGTATGTATGTATGTACCTACGTATGTATGTATGTATGTATGTCTATTCGTAGGTATGTAGAAAAAATGTATAAATGTTTATATGCATTATTAACTATAATTACCCTACACACACACACACACACACACACACACACACACACACACACACACACACACACACATCCACACACACACACATCCACACACACACAATCCACAAACACACACATCCACACACACACACATCCACACACACATCCTTTCGTCCGCTTCTGGTCCTTCGTCGCCACATCACTGAGATTTGGAAGGTAACGCAAGCACATCATACACGATCCTCTCTACACCCACGCCTCGTGAAGACTAATGAAGGTCAAGCTGGAACATACGCCCGCCCACGCCCACGCACCGTAAATATAATGATGATAATAAACTAAATGAACTACTTATGATGCACATAAACGCATCACAACACTTCGTTGAATTTTTTGCTTCGAATAAAAAAACAACAATATTTTCAACCTTTTTTCCTTGCAAACGAGTACCGTTGTCTTGATTCCCGAGCGTCTTAAGAAAAGAAGCAGCTAGGGGTAGGAGGGAGGGAGGAAGATAACGACTAATTAAAAAACCCAATTAAACTTAATTACTTGTCAAAATCACAAGCCTCGCCTCGCCCGCCGTTCCTTGCCGGACAACTTCCGAGTTTTGCATGACTTTTTTCTGGGGGGGGGAGGGGGTACCCGGACTAAGAGTGATGGGCAAACACGTCAAGATATTTACGTGAATGTAAGAGAGAAAGAGAGGGAGGGAGGGAGGGAGAGGGAGGAGGAGAGAGAGAAGAGAAAAGAGGCGGAAGTAAGGAGGCGGAAGTGAGGAGGGAAGGGGGGAAGGACGAAGAGAGTGGACAGAAGGAAGGAAAGATGGAAAAAGAGCAGAAAGGAGAGAGAACGAGAGAGGGGAAGAAGAGGATTAAGAAACTAGAGAGGTGGAGAGGGAGAGGGGGTGATGGCCCGGGGTCCAGAGATGAAAGAAAGACAGAAGGAAGGAAAAAAAGAAAAGGAGGGAATGCAAGAGAGAACGGAAGTAAAACGAATAAAAGCAGAGAGGAAAACAGACAGTAAAAAGTTGGGAGAGAAGGAAGAAGACGGAAAGAGCGAGAGAGAAAGCTATAAAGAGAACCACAGAAAGATGAAAAAAGATAATATTCAGGAAGGCAAGGGAGATAGAACTTAACACTGTTTCTCCACACTTCCAAGGCGGTTCCTGTGCCCAGCCACAACCCTTCGCTCTTTGCCGACTCCTTGAAGCCACAAACACCCACTGAGGGTAACAGACGCAGCCTCCGGTGCAGCAAGGAGGGAGAGGGAGAGGGAGAGGGAGAGGGAGAGGAGGGAGGGAGAGGGAGAGGAGGGAGGGAGAGAGGAAGAGGGAGAGGGAGAGGAGGGAGGGAGAGAGGAAGAGGGAGAGGGAGAGAGGGAAGGAGAGAGGGAAGGAGAGAGAGAGAGAGAGAGAGAGAGAGAGAGAGAGAGAGAGAGAGAGAGAGAGGAGAAAGGAAAAAGTAGAAGAGGACGAAGAGAAGGATAATACCATGCACACACGCGCATACCCCCCCCCCCCCAGGTCGTCGACACCGCCTTCCCGCTTGATAAATGAAAGCACTCCCCTTGTTAAGGCCGTTAATTATTAGTGGGTTTACCGTGTTAAGGCGGAAAGTAATGGCACGCCGCCGCCTCCCGCCACGCCCTGGCTGGAGGGCAGCCGCGGCGCCCTCCCGCGTGCCAGCGCCTCTCGCTGCATCTCGCTTCGTCTCGCCCCTTCTGGCTTCTTTTGTATAAAGCTCGCAGGTCTCCTTATCTCGTTTGGTCTCGCCTTATCTCGTTTGGTCTCGCCTTATCCCGCTTCGTCTCGCTTCCTCTGGCTTGTTTGGTCTCAATCTCGCATGGCCTCGCTTTATCTCGCTTCGCCTCGCTTGGTCTCGCTAATTCTGGCTTGTTTTGTCTCAATCTCGCTTGGTCTCGCCTTATCCCGCTTCGTCTCGCTTGCTCTCGCTTTTTCTGGCTTGTTTTATCTCAATCTCAATTTCTAGAGAGAGAGAGAGAGGAGAAAGAGAGAAAGAGGAGAAAGAGTGAGTAACGGAGAGAAGGTGAGAAAGGGCGAAGGAGAGATACAGATAACAACATCAGGAGAGAACGAGACAGACACACACACAGACAGTCAAAACACACAGAAGGAGACAGACAGACAGCGACCGAGCGAAAGGAGGCGACCGCGCCGCCCCGAGCGTCTACGTGTGGTGCCGCCGAAGTGCCGTCGGCCCCTCGGGACACTCCGGCGGCGCCACGCGAGGCCAGGGACGCCGCCCGTCGGGATAATTCAGTGAAAGCCGATTGCGCGACGAAAGTTTGGCTCCGATGCCAAATTAGACTCCCTGGGCTACCTGCGACTTAGAGGATGCCGGATTAACACGCGGGGGAGGGGGGGGGGGGGAGGGGGGATGAGGATGAGGAGGAGGAGGAGGAGGAGGAGGAGGGGGGGGGACGAGAAGGAGGAGGAGGAGGGGAAAGAGGAGGAGGAGGAGGAGGAGGAGGAGGAGGAGGAGGAGGAGGAGGAGGAGGAGGGGTAGGAGGAGGAGGAGGAGGAGGAGGGGGGGGAGGAGGGGGAGGAGGGGAGGAGGAGGAAGGAGGATTTTGGGAGGAGGAAGGTGGGAGGAAGGAAAATGGAGGAAGAGGAGGAGGAGGAAGAGAATGAGGTGGGGGAGGAGGACGAAGAGAATGAGGAGGAGGAGGGAGGGAGAGGACGTGAGCGGCGGAGCGAAAGGAGGGACTGGTAGGGTAAGAGCTGGCAAGAGCGGCTATGTGATTACCTTGCACTTTGCTTGCTCTTGAAGAGGAGAGAGTTAAAAGGTTTCCGGCTGACGTTTGCTCTTCCAGATAAAAATAAGTTTAAATCAAATTATAATTCAAACATTAATATGAACGAGGGAGGAAGATGAGCGAGCGAGAGAGAGAGAGAGGGGAGGAGAGAGAGAGGGGGAGAAGAGAGTAGAGAGAGAGAGAGAGAGAGAGAGAGAGAGAGAAGAGAGAGAGAAGAGGGAGAGAGAGAGAGAGAGTGAGAGAGAGGAGAGAAAAAAGGGGAGAGAGAAAGGAGAGAGAAGAGGAGAGAGGGGAAAAGAGGGAGAGGGGAAAAGAGGAGAGGAGAGAGAGAGAGGGGGGAAGTGGGAGGGGGGGGAGGGAGGGAGAGAGGGGAGAGAGAGAGAGAGAGAGAAAAGAGAGGAGAGGAGAGGAGGAAAAAGAGAGAGAGAAGAGAAAAGAAAGAGGGGAAAAGGAGGGAGGGGGGAGGGGGGGAAGGACGGGGGGAGCGAGGGGGGAGGGAGGGGGGGGAAGGAGCGAGGGAGGGGAGGGAGAGGAGAGAGAAAAGAAGAAGAGGGGGGAGTGAGAGAGGAGAGAGAGAGAGAAGAGAGAGAAAAGGGGTGAGAGTGAGAGTGAGAGTGAGAGTGAGAGAGAGAGAGAGAGAAAAGAAAAAGAAAAGGGGAGAGAGGGGGAAAAAGAGAGAGAGAGAAAAAGGGAAAAAGAGAGAGAGGAAAAAAGGGGTTGCGTAAAAAAAAAACCAGGGGGGGCGTTTGCAAGAAAGCACACCCTAATTCCGCCAGAGGGTATTAAAACCCAAGCTTTATTCAGACGCGGCGCACTCAGTAATGCGAAGAAAATCCCCAGAAAGTCAAGAATAGTTTCAGCCATAAACTTACTTTTTTCTTCTTTTTTTCTTTTTTAAATTTCCAAAGTTTTTTTTCGAGCTTATCCCACTTCTATTTTTATCTATTTTTTTTATTCTTAATTCGAGCTAAATCTTATTGTCCGTCGGCGGCAATGCTAATGAAACATCCGCCCGGGTTAGCAGCTCGCCGCTTCCTCTCGCGAACAAGAAAGAAAAGTAAGCGACTGAAACGAGAAGCCAAAACGAGAAACACGTGAGCTAAAAGGACGAAATTCATGCGGGAATTTGCGTTCCGTGACGGTGCTGTTTTGTCTAAAGTTTAAACATTTCACCCCATATGATTTTTTTTTTTGACAATGAAAATAGATGGATTTATAATTACAATAAGTATATTAAGTAAAAGAAAAAAAAAACACAGGAGAGAGAGAGAGAGAGAGAGAGAGAGAGAGAGAGAGAGAGAGAGAGAGAGAGAGAGAGAGAGAGAGAGAGAGAGAGAAAATAAAGAAAAAGAGAAAGAGACAGAGAGATGAATTAATGAATGCAAGCTGCTCGATTCTAAAGGCAGAGCAACACTCATCTGCCACGACGGACGAGGAACTTTTGCACCGAGATGCAGCTGCATGCAACGGCCAGCATTTACCACGAATGAACCTCGTCCTTTTCACCTACATGCTGCCAGCCGGCCATTCTCTACGCGGATGTTCGAAGAGACAAAGGGACTTTCGCAATTTTCCAACAAGAATTAAAAAGTGCGGGGAGGGGGGAGGGGGGGAGATGTAGAGATAGAGGGCGAAATGGACAGATAGATAGAGAATGAGAGAAAGAGAGAGAGAGAGAGAGAGAGAGAGAGAGAGAGAGAGAGAGAGAGAGAGAGAGAGAGAGAGAGAGAGAGAGAGAGAGAGAGAGAGAGAGAGAGAGAGAGAAAGAGAGAAAGAAAGAGAGAAAGAAAGAGAGAGAGAAAGACAAAGAGAAAGACAAAGAGAAAGAGAAAGAAGGAGGGTGAAAGAA
>NC_051411.1:40266386-40286386 GCF_015228065.2 Penaeus monodon
ATTCTATAAAAGCCTAAAGTTCTCCATCACAGCGGCATGACATTTAGGAATTACAGATAAAAAAAAACTTACGACACAAAAGACTCCAAGGACAGCTGACACCCGACTCGTCACATGACACCATGACATAAGACGCATGACAAGAGAATAACGCAACAAGTCATAAATACCTAACAACAACCACAAGTTACCGGAATCCCATAATACAACAACAAACAACTTTACAGCTCTATTTTGAAGGAACAGGTTTACAAACACACACACACACACACACACACACACACACACACACACAAATAAATAATAATAAATAAAAAAAGACACAAACAGACACAAAAAATAGGAATTAACATCGATCTCGCACTCTCGAACAACAGCCATTGACACATAACATTGGCGGTGCAATTTCCCGCGAAAATGTCCGCTGTCGGCAAACACGCAGCGAAATACACCGTTTGTGCGATTCTTTCCGCAAACATCAGCTCATGTTCGGTTGTTTTTGTTGTGGCGGCCGCGGTATCCCTCTGCTTTTGCTATTTTTTGATTGTGTTTATAATAACTCGATGTTTGCTTGTTTTCTTTGTATAACAACCCCTTTTCTTTCTGCATTCTTTTATGTCTCTATTTATAATTCTTGGTTTTCGAGCACTATTTTGCGTTTATTTGTACGTTTTGCCTTTTCCTGCTTTTAAATCTTTACTGTTTTTTCTCTCCATCTATATATCTGTTCCATATTTCATCTTGATGGACTTTTCATGGCGGGAGGGGAAATACATCGTTATTATAATTTTTTTTTTTTTCATTCATAAATCACCGCCAGGAAGCGGGGCGGGTGATACTGAATGGCAGGGCATGTGTCTCTCCGTATTGGCACATACAATGAATCTGCTGTATTTACTACGCCCACCGTGTAATGTGTTTGCGATCATTGATGTATTGCCGGTCGATGATGCGGGTTTTTTATGGTCGTTGAAACAATATCTGGTCTTTTTATTTATTATTATCAGAGCGTTCTGTCTCTGCCTTTGTCTGTCTCTCTGTCTCTGTCTCTCTCTGTCTGTCTGTCTCTGTCTCTGTCTCTTTCTCTCTCTTTCCCTCTCTCTCTCTCTCTCTCTCTCTCTCTCTCTCTCTCTCTCTCTCTCTCTCTCTCTCTCTCTCTCTCTCTCTCTCTCTCTCTCTCAATCACTCACTCATTGTAAGTTTTGCCTATTTAGTTGTTTAGTGTTTAGTTATGTTGTGTCGCCAAGTTTCCAATTCGAATATATTCTGGAAGCTTGTCAAAAACGACGAAAAAATAGTCAAATACCATAAAAAAACGGATGTACCCAAATAAATCAACAAGAATTCATCCTTAAAAAAGAAAAACAAAAAATCAACGCGAACCACTGTCTTTATTTGCCATTAGCCACACTAGAGATTATTACAAAGAATTAGAGATCTCTGATCTTGATATGTTTAACTGTGTAAAACACAACCACTTATATGTATGTACAGACATTGGTCCTATTTTTTCCTCATCCACAGCTCGTTCCTGTCTATCTTCCCGATTTCTTGGACAAGACCCCGTGTCTAATTGTGACTCTGTATTGATTCGCACTTTTTGCCCGCAGTTAATTCCTGTTGAAGGTTCATTTTTATACGTAACTCCCGAGCCTTTCCAATTGTCTGTCGCTTGCCCTGGTCAACATGGAACCCGAACCCGACTCCAACTGACTGGTTCTGGTTTCCTTGTACTACCGGAGTCCTGCTCCGCCAGGAGTGATACCTTTGTTGTTCCTGCCCAGAGTACGACCCAGGGGGCTGCTGTTACCTACAATACAGCCGTCCTCAACTCTACTCTTCCCGATGCAGTCCGCAGTTTTCTGGCATCCGCCCCGCCCACACCTAAACTGGAGATCCTTCGTGTGCAAGCCCGGAGTGAAGGTGAAGCCACAGACCTGCTGCGGGAATATGAACTTCGCCACCGCATCCAGCCCCTAGAGGACGACCTATCCACTACGCACCTACTGGCCATTGCAGTTATGGGAGGACTAGTCTCTTTCGTCCTCTCTCATCTGAGCTGTGTGCTGGGAGTAGTTTGCCGTTACTGGCGACGTCGCGATGATACTTCCGCAACTGCCCAGACGCCTGCTCCAGGGGACGACGCCATGGATCTCCTCCCTTTTCCTGGGCCCTCCCTCTCCACCCCTCAGGCTGCAGGGACGCAGCCTCATCAAAGGGGAGGGTAATGTCGTGGACAGATACGCATTATTCGTAAACAACGCGAGGCAGAGCGGACGCACCATCCGGTCGCAACATCAAAAAATAGAACAATACGGCGAAGATGAGGGCGAAATCCAGAAAAATGTCAGATGAAAAGATGGTAAAACAGGAAGATGACCCATGACATCAAAACTGGAGCGCGTGGTTCACGCCATGACTAACAGAAGCTTCTAGAAGCCACGAATACGAAAACAACTAGTTGGAGGCGATCACTAGATATATCACAATATTCAAGTCGGGTATCAAGAAAATAACACGGAAGGCAGATAGACAAAAGTTAAAGTGATAAATACAGTGTTGAAAATTTGCTGGGACATAGGAAAGTCCTGACGCAGATAGTTTTCGGAATAAGTGAAGAGAATTATAATTATATCATGATAACTGCTAAGGGCGTGACAGGAAGGGCCCCCATAGCGGGGATAAAAGACGGGTTGAGACAGACCAACGGAGGAGTAGGAGTTTGGAGTTGGTCTTGAAAGTCATCCCTGGTAGCACCTTGCAGCCATGTCACTTTGGTGGCATTTTTGGGTAAGCCCTATTGAAGCAGTTGAAGTATTTCTTGTTTAAGGGGGAACATGGTGGACGGGAATGTGCTATGGAAAATGTGTATTAAGTAGTTTATAAGTATTTCTTGATTGATGTATGACTATATAAAGGACCAAGAATTGTATCTGACTAAGTTCAGTTTAGAAGTAATAATCATATAATGGAATGATTATAGATTTGATTGTCAAGTTTGAAGAATGATATAATTGAAGACATATAGATTTGAATTCTAAGTGTACTGATATAATGAGTTAGCATAGAGAGTAAGGAATTAATGATTTACTTTTACGAGATCTCAGCTCTACGGAAGTGTGACTTAACAGTGATGATGATTGTTAATTTCCGGTAGAACGTAAGAATAAGTTTGTGTTTTGTATGTAATCATTAAGTATTTCCTAGAATAAGTTTGCTTGAGTTAATTGCGGCTTAGCAATATTAATTCGTATTATGATTGCTTGATTAAGCACAAGACATTTTATGTCCATTTTCAGAATGTACTCATTTACTTTTTGATGGAGATAATCTTGAGTTTAAGTTGGTAATTGTGTAAAGACATTAACTTAGTATTTTAAATTGCTTGGTATAAGTAATTCATCTTGCCTAAATATAATTCTCACTAATTTCTGTATTTTAATTTGCTTACAAATATTTTTATGATTTCAATCATTGTATGTGAAGAAAAGAATTCTTTTATTAACTGCTTACATCTATTTTAAGCATTGACATTGGTTAATTAATAACAGCTTGCTTAAATTTATATTGTGTAGTTGTATGTTAACAATTAGAGTAAGTGGCAAGTTATTGTTAAAGTTAAAAGAGAATATTTAATATGGTAACATTATTGTATTGAATTATTATGAACTCAGATGTTATATTATTGACATATAAATTTATGTGATTGACTTTACATGTTTACTATATATAATACTTTACATTTAATAAATTAGTTGTAAATTCTCTAATAAGTTGTGAATTTCCTTGCATTTGTCTAAAACAAATTAATACAAGTTTAAAGAGCAAGATCTGTGAGAGAAATATGACTAGTATGAACTATTAAGATTATATCAGATATTGAGGAGATAATATATTATGTTGATGCAAAGAGGCAACAACATTTGGTGGCAGCGTAAGGGATCGAATAACTAATGCCAGTTGGGGAAATAATAGATAATATTCTTTCCTCGGCCTTGGCCGACCTTGAGAATTTGGCACTTACCCATTCTGTTTCGGCAGCCTCACGAACACACACACCTTCCCCTCTCCCCTTATCCCATTCTACTGGAGGCGCCATGGCCACACCGGAGGAAACAGCGGGGGTATCCTCAGCGAAAAACGGAGTCCGTGAGTAGAGTGAATGATAACAACGGTGTGAGTGACATTAGTGGGGACGGAAATTCACTAGATAGTCAAATCAATTGCTCACTCAACAGCTGTCCTCATCTGAGATTGATAACCAAACAAGTCAGTATAAGTATAGGATTTGCGGGTGATGGAGTGTACAGTCATCCATCTACTACACTGGCCTTGTGTGGAGACCTTTGTCTTTCTTCTCAAGACTTTTAAATAAGGCAGAAAGAAATTATAGCACCCTTGAACGAGAAGCCCTTGCAATAGTGTATGGTCTTAAAGTAAACAGACCCCTGCTGTTGGGGCATAAAGTAAGGATTTTGACAGATCATAGACCCCTAAAGTATATCTTTATTACTAACTCCAATAATACACGAGTAGCTCGATGGCGATTGCAGGTAGCTGAATATGATATTGAAGTTGACTACCTCACAGGCAAAGATAATGTTGTCGCAGATGCGCTCTCTCGTATTAGACTGGACGAAGAAGTTATTGGAGCTGTTACTTTAGATGATGGGACCAGAGCAGATGAAGTTCTAGAATGGAACTTACGTAGCTTGTCTGTAGCTCAGAACAAAGATGTAAAATGGGGAAAGTTAAAGGAATACTTGAGAGGTAATCCGAGGTTATACCAAACTCCCAGTTCAGTTGGGCAGTTTAGATTAGGAGAAGATGGTCTTCTCTATAGGCTTTTTCAGGATAAATATGCGCATAAGATTAGACAAATAGTCATTCCTTCCGCATTTGTCCACAAGGTGATTAAGCTAAACCATGTCCTTCCGATTGCGGACAGTGTGGAAAGAATGCAACTTTAGCTCGCCTTCGGAGAATGGCATATTGGCCATCCATGGTGAGAGATGTTGAAAAGTTTCTGAAGTCATGTAAGGTTTGCTTGAAATTCAAACCGGCACGATGTGCCAAGGCACCAATTTAAAGTATCCTGAGGTAACTCGTCCGTTCCAGAGAGTTCACCTTGATCTAATTGGTCCTTTACCTGTTAGTGATCACGGCATAGATACATTCTTACCGTAATCGATAGTTTTACAAGGTACGGCATTGCAGCTCCATTGAAGACTAAAAGTGCTAAGGAAGTTGCTGAAGCATATGTTAGACAAGTTATATCTATATTTGGAGCTCCTGAATCTGTTGTGAGTGATAATGGAGGTGAATTCTTAGCTGAAGTTTTTCAGGGAGTTCAAACTATATTAGGAATAAAGCATAGTACAGTAACCCCATATCACCCTGCTGCAAATGGTATGGCAGAGAGATTTAATGGATCATTGATAAGAATTTTACGTACCATGGTAGATGATGTTGCATCATGTTGGGATGAGATGTTGCCCCTAGCCTTATTGGCCTATAACACGGCCTACCATCGCATTATTGGCGATACCCCATTTTTCCTTACATTCCTGAGAGACCCATGTCTGCCTTTTATTAAGTTTTGTAGACCAGGAAGGTGCTACTATAATATTGATGACTACAGACAGAAGTTGTTAGCAACAGCAGGCATGGTATTTGAGTTGGTTCAACGGGAGGTTGCAATGTCCCTCCCCTGTGCACCAGGACCAAGGAAGTTGAACAGACCCGTTACTGTGGGGGACAGGTGTGTACATAAAGAATGTAAGAAAGTCGGGAGAATCACGTAAGTTTGCTCCTTTGTATGTAGGTCCCTACCGAGTGCTAAAGATTATTAATCCTGTTATTTGAAGATAAGGAATTTAGGCACTGTAAGGTTTTAAATGTGCACATTGAACGAGATAAAGTTGTTGCAGAGAGTGAAATTTCTATTGATGAAAACCATATGTGGGACGCCCATACCCACTGCCAGATGAATCGTTACATTCTCATATGCAACAAGATAATGTTCCATGGGAAGAATGGCTTCTTAGAGACCTAGAAGGCGTTGACATTGATGAGGAAGTTGACGCTTTAGCTTTAGAGAATGTAGATGAAGAGAAAGATAGTATGGGTATGGAGAGTGACAGAGATTGCGTGAATGAAAGAACTAACCAAGTTTCTACAGGTGAAAACTCCGGTGAGGCACTTCCTGGTGCTTCCGCTCCTAATCCTATCACCAATCCTGCACCAACTATTCCATCCCATCCTTACTCCTTAAGATCCTCATCCCGAGTCCCTGAGTTCCCAAGGGTAATGGACAAACCCCTTGAGTATATAAATTCCCATTCCAGATATGGCTCTTAATACAGAATCGTATTGGTCGTATTCACTCACAGATTGAGAAACTCCGCAATGGTTATATAGAACAGGCGAAGTTAGTGAATGTCCATAATCAGATATTAGATTCCCACTCACAAGATATCTCCATTATAAATGAGAGTATAAGTAATTTGGAAGCTGCATTAAATCATACAAAGATTCTTTTGAAAGATATTCAGATAGATAATTTTAGTCTCAGACAGCAGTTGCAACAGTGCATTTTACGTCCTTGGTCCACACAGCATTGTGTCTATGTCCACTCATGTTTCAACTTGAAGAGAGCACTTCTTGCTTCATTAAGGGCTCTCTTGACCCATATTTACTCCCACGTGTAAATTGCTTGCATTATTACAGAATATTTATCACCGTGGCAAGGAACTCCTTTTCCCAGTCACCACCGACTACCTGTCCTTGTGGTACGATGTGAATAAAGGTGATTCCTAGATCAGTTGAGGATGGTGTTATCCTCTATATTCAGATTCCACTTGCAGGTGACCCAGAGATGATATTTGACTTGTTTAAAACCACCAATTCCCATTCCCACTGGAGAGGATTTTTCTCTCTCCTTTTCTAATGTTAAGCCTTTATTTGCCATTAGCCACACTAGAGATTATTACAAAGAATTAGAGATCTCTGATCTTGATATGTTTAACTGTGTAAAACACAACCACTTATATGTATGTACAGACCTTGGTCCTATTTTTTCCTCATCCACAGCTCGTTCCTGTCTATCTTCCCGATTTCTTGGACAAGACCCCGTGTCTAATTGTGACTCTGTATTGATTCGCACTTTTTGCCCGCAGTTAATTCCTGTTGAAGGTTCATTTTTATACGTAACTCCCGAGCCTTTCCAATTGTCTGTCGCTTGCCCTGGTCAACATGGAACCCGAACCCGACTCCAACTGACTGGTTCTGGTTTCCTTGTACTACCGGAGTCCTGCTCCGCCAGAGTGATACCTTTGTGTTTCCTGCCCAGAGTACGACCCAGGGGCTGCTGTTACCTACAATACAGCCGTCCTCAACTCTACTCTTCCCGATGCAGTCCGCAGTTTCTGGCATCCGCCCCGCCCACACCTAAACTGGAGATCCTTCGTGTGCAAGCCCGGAGTGAAGGTGAAGCCACGACTGCTGCGGGAATATGAACTTCGCCACCGCATCCAGCCCTAGAGGACGACCTATCCACTACGCACTACTGGCCATTGCAGTTATGGGAGGACTAGTCTCTTTCGTCCTCTCTCATCTGAGCTGTGTGCTGGGAGTATTTGCCGTTACTGGCGACGTCGCGATGATACTTCGCAACTGCCCAGACGCCTGCTCCAGGGACGACGCCATGGATCTCCTCCCTTCTCCTGGGCCCTCCCTCTCCACCCTCAGGCTGCAGGGACGCAGCCTCATCAAAGGGGAGGGTAATGTCGTGGACAGATACGCATTATTCGTAAACAACGCGAGGCAGAGCGGACGCACCATCCGGTCGCAACATCAAAAAATAGAACAATACGGCGAAGATGAGGGCGAAATCCAGAAAAAATGGTCAGATGAAAAGATGGTAAACAGGAAGATGACCCATGACATCAAACTGAGCGCGTGGTTCACGCCATGACTAACAGAAGCTTCTAGAAGCCACGAATACGAAAACAACTAGTTGGAGGCGATCACTAGATATATCACAATATTCAAGTCGGGTATCAAGAAAATAACACGGAAGGCAGATAGACAAAGTTTAAAGTGATAAATACAGTGTTGAAAATTTGCTGGGACATAGGAAAGTCTGACGCAGATAGTTTTCGAATAAGTGAAGAGAAAATTATAATTATATTCATGATAACTGCTAAGGGCGTGACAGGAAGGGCCCCCATAGCGGGGATAAAAGACGGGTGAGACAGACAACGGAGGAGTAGGAGTTTGGAGTGGTCTTGAAAGTCATCCCTGGTAGCACCTTGCAGCCATGTCACTTGGTGGCATTTTTGGGTAAGCCCTATTGAAGCAGTTGAAGTATTTCTTGTTTAAGGGGGAACATGGTGGACGGGAATGTGCTATGGAAAATGTGTATTAAGTAGTTTATAAGTATTTCTTGATTGATGTATGACTATATAAAGGACCAAGAATTGTATCTGACTAAGTTCAGTTTAGAAGTAATAATCATATAATGGAATGATTATAGATTTGATTGTCAAGTTTGAAGAATGATATAATTGAAGACATATAGATTTGAATTCTAAGTGTACTGATATAATGAGTTAGCATAGAGAGTAAGGAATTAATGATTTACTTTTACGAGATCTCAGCTCTACGGAAGTGTGACTTAACAGTGATGATGATTGTTAATTTCCGGTAGAACGTAAGAATAAGTTTGTGTTTTGTATGTAATCATTAAGTATTTCCTAGAATAAGTTTGCTTGAGTTAATTGCGGCTTAGCAATATTAATTCAGTATTATGATTGCTTGATTAAGCACAAGACATTTTATGTCCATTTTCAGAATGTACTCATTTACTTTTTGATGGAGATAATCTTGAGTTTAAGTTGGTAATTGTGTAAAGACATTAACTTAGTATTTTAAATTGCTTGGTATAAGTAATTCATCTTGCCTAAATATAATTCTCACTAATTTCTGTATTTTAATTTGCTTACAAATATTTTTATGATTTCAATCATTGTATGTGAAGAAAAGAATTCTTTTATTAACTGCTTACATCTATTTTAAGCATTGACATTGGTTAATTAATAACAGCTTGCTTAAATTTATATTGTGTAGTTGTATGTTAACAATTAGAGTAAAGTGGCAAGTTATTTGTTAAAGTTAAAAGATGAATATTTAATATGGTAACATTATTGTATTGAATTATAATGAACTCAGATGTTATATTATTGACATATAAATTTATGTGATTGACTTTACATGTTTACTATATATAATACTTTACATTTAATAAATTAGTTGTAAATTCTCTAATAAGTTGTGAATTTTCCTTTGCATTTGTCTAAACAAATTAATACAAGTTTAAAGAGCAAGATCTGTGAGAGAAATATGACTAGTATGAACTATTAAGATTATATCAGATATTGAGGAGATAATATATTATGTTGATGCAAAGAGGCAACAACACCACCCCTTTATCTAAAATCCCCGAACTCCCCAGACGCGAACAGACCGCCTTCAGACAGACACGCGGGCGACGATACACGACCCCCCCCCCCTTTTTGGTCCCTTTCCCCCCGCCCCCATCCCTCCCCTTGCCCCCTCCCTCAGCCCCCGCCCGGACCCGGTACTGGACGACACAGAGCCCCCTCATCCTACCCCCCCCCCTGGCGACACTGACCCCCACCCACCCTGGACGACACAGATCCCCCCCACCCTGGACGACACAGACCCCCCACTGGACGACACAGACCCCCCACCCACCCTGGACACAGAACCCTCCCCCACCCCACCCTGGACGACACAGACCCCCCACTGGACGACACAGACCCTCCCCCCACCCTGGACGACCACGCTCCGCCCCTCCTCCCTCCTGGACGACACAGACCCCCCACCCACCCTGGACACAGAACCCTCCCCCACCCCACCCTGGACGACACAGACCCCCCCACTGGACGACACAGACCCCCACCCACCCTGGACGACCACGCTCCGCCCCTCCTCCCTCCTGGACGACCCGCACGAAGGACGTGAGCGACGGAGACCCGAAAATTGGTTTCGTTTTGAACTCTCGGGTTCAAACTCTCGCCCGGTCACTCTGTAGAATCTGCCCGGGCCGTTTTATTTTATGGGTTGATAGGGAGCTAGATCGATAGATTGATAGATAGATAGTTAGACAGATAGATAAAGAGATATATATAGATAGATAGGTTGGTTGGCATATAAGAGCTGTGTGTGATTGTGTGTGTGATTGTGTGATTGTGTGTGTGTGATTGTGTGTGTGTGTGTGTGTGTGTGTGTGTGTGTGTGTGTGTGTGTGTGTGTGTGTGTGTGTGTGTGTGTGTGTGTGTGTGTGCGTGTGTGAGTGTGTGTTTGTTTGTTTGTTTACATGCGCGGGCGTGTCCGTGTATTTTTTATTACAATGTGTCTGTATTTGCTGTATTTAAAAACTATCAAAACATTAATTATGAAGTGATTTCCAGTACTAGAGTTCTCTCTCCCACTCACTCACTCCCATTCATATGAAAAAATGTACCGGACCCCAAGGCACACAGACAACACGCACCGACCCCAATGCACGCAGGCAAAAAAGCTTCCAAAACATGTTCTACCTCCCTACCTTCCGTCCAAAAATTCTTTCTCTCTCTCTCTCTCTTTCTCTCTCTCTCTCTCTCTCTCTCTCTCTCTCTCTCTCTCTCTCTCTCTCTCTCTCTCTCTCTCTC
This sequence comes from Penaeus monodon, assembly GCF_015228065.2. NCBI lineage: Eukaryota > Metazoa > Arthropoda > Malacostraca > Decapoda > Penaeidae > Penaeus > Penaeus monodon. The sequence continues at coordinate 40,277,123 of NC_051411.1, forward strand.
TCTCTCTCTCTCTCTCTCCCTTTTCCCCCTAATTGTGTAATTTAATCTGTTTGTTCACATATTACACGAACATATTTCTTCTACAAAACAATAAAGCATCCCGCCCACCACCACCCTCCCCTCCCCCTTCTTCTCCTCTCTCCCCCCCTCCCAACCCCTTCCCCTCGCCCTCCTCCCCCCTTCCCACCCCTCCCCCACCTCTTCCCCCTTCTCCTCAGCAACAGCATCCCCGTTGCAACAACCCACCTCTCCAACAACGCTAATTGCACGGCATATTTTCCCCAACTATTTCATTCTCGACGACGCCATGAAAATTGTTGGTATTCCCCTCGTTGGCAACTGTCGCGGGGAGTTGTCAACTTCCTTTATTTTTTTTATAAAAAAAAAAACTCCATGGCTGTTCTTATCATTATTAGATAAGTGTATGTAAAACGATTATCGGAAATGACAGAATGTACGAAGAATTGCAACAGAAACCAAGGGTATGAGACAAAAAGGAAGAAATAAACACCGACTCTTGCAAGTGGCCAATTGCAGTTATAATAACGTAATATGTATCTAAAATTAACGAAGTAATGAATAAGTAAACGAATACGAAATGAAGACAAGAGTAAATTGGTGAATAAATGAATAAATAAAGAACATCAGACGAAAGGAAGAAAACAAGAGAAAAAAAAAAAAACAGGAACAGAATAATACAAACGAAGAAAAAAACAAGGATATGAATAAGTATAATAAAACAATAAAAAAACAAATAAGAATAGAAAAATCAATAAAGAAAAAAAAGGATAAAAAAAAAACAGAACAAAACCAAAAATAAGAACAAGAACAGCAAGTGGAATCAACAAATAAAGAGAGGAAAAGAAAGAAGGCGGCAAACAACACGGTGAAAATAAGGATCCCGCCGCCATCTTCACCGCCGGGCTATTTTTAAAGGGAAATGACCTTGAGCAGCGACAACTTCTGCTTGTGTTATATACCCTTGTTATGGCCACCGAGACGTTAGCCGGGGCTCGGGGAAAGGGCGGGAGAGGTGAGGGGAAACAGGGATCAGGGAAGAGGAAGGGAGGGAAGGAAGAAGGAAGGGCGGGAGAAGTAAGGTAAGAGGGATGAGGGAAGAGTAAGGAAGGGCGGTAAAGGTAAGGGGTAAGAGGGATGAGGGAAGGAGAAGGAGGGGCGGGAGAGGTAAGGGGAAACAGGGATGAGGGAAGAGGAAGGGAGGGAAGGAGAAGGACGAAGGAAGGGCGGTAAAGGTAAAAGGTAAGTGGTATGAGGTAAGGGGTAAGAGTAAAGGGCGATAAAGGTAAGAGGTAAGAGGAGGAGGGAAGAGAAAAGGGGGAGGGAAGGGAGGGGTAGAGGAGGGATAAGGGAAAGGGGGAAACAAAGGTAAGAAGGAAGAGGAAAGGGAAAAGGAACAGCGAGAGGAAGGGAAGGTTGGGTGGAAGAGGGGGAGAGAGGGGAGGGAAAGGAGGGAGAGGAAGGGGAAGTGAAGGGGGAAGGGGTTGGGTGGAAGTGGGAGAGAAAGGGAAGGGGAAAGAGCAAGAGGAAGAAAGAGGAAGAGGAGGAGAAGGAGGAGGAGGAGGAGGAGGAGGAGGAGGAGGAGGAGGAGGAGGAGGAGGAGGAGGAGGAGGAGGAGAAGGAGGAGGAGGAATTGGGGAGGTAATGGTGAAAAGGAGGAGAAAGACGGTAGGATTTGTAAGAGGGAGGATGGCGTAGAAGGAGGGGAGGAAGATGAGGGAGTGTGAGATGTAGAGCTCGAAGAGGTGGGAGTTGGGTAGCTGGATGTGGATGGATGGATGGATGAAACAAGGAGGGGGTAGAGATGACGTGAGAAAAAAAATTACTACTAGTGTCAGACAAACCTTCAAACAAACAGACAAACGTCCCAAAGGAATCGGGCAGGTGTCTCCAGCGCGTGCTTGCCCCATGCGATTCCCCCATTCACTTCCCGTCAAAACTGCCACATTCCTTAATGGGGCAATCGGTAAGCTCTATCCTGTTTCTTGTTCCCTCTTTCCTCTCCCACTCCCGTCTTTCCTTCATTCATTCATTCATTCATTCATTCGTTCGTCCATTCATTCCTCTGTCCGTGCTTTTCCCCTCTTCCTCAATCCTTTCCTCTCTCTCTCTTTCTCTCTCTCTCTCTCTCTCTCTCTCTCTCTCTCTCTCTCTCTCTCTCTCTCTCTCTCTCTCTCTCTCTCTCTCTCTCTCTCTCTCTCTCTCTCTCTCTCTCTCTCTCTTACGTAATCCTTACTTTCCTCACTCCTTTCCTCCGTCATTCCCTCCTCCCTTCCTCCTTAATCTTTCTCCAGCCTCCCCCTGCAACCTTCTTCCCTCCCCACCTCCCCCCTCCCTCCGTCCCCCCTCTCCTCCTCCTCCCCCCCACTTATCCTCCTTACCTCCCCCCCTCCCTCACCTCCTCCCCTCCCTCCCCCTACCACCTCACTTCCTGCCCATTTAACGTCTTCCGTGTTGCTTCATCAGCTTGAGTCACGACGCTTCCGCCAAAAGGAATCTTTAAGACTTCACTCGTCCTCAGTGTTGACGAATAAACAGCTTTTTAACCCGACACCAAGCGAGTCGGTGCGAGGGGCTGTCGGCACAAGATTCTCCGTCTCCAAATCGTCTACTTCCCCTAATCCTAATCCCGACTGCGCCCTTTCCCCACTATCCTTCCCCAACCCAGGCCACCCACCCCCTTTTCCCAACCCCACCTCGAATCCCCTCCCACAGCAACCTAACCCCAGAGCACCCTCCCTCCCTCCCTCCCACCCTTTCCTTCCTCCCCACCTTCCCGCCCTCCGACCCTCCCCACCTTTCCCTTCGGCATTTCCCTTCCTCCCTTTCCTCACTCCCCACCTTCCCCTCCTTACCTTCCTCCCACCCCACCTTCCCTCCCCAGCTGACCCAAACCTCCGCGCGGCGATAAGTAATACAAGGTCGCGTGTTGTCCCTGAATTCAACATGAACGCTCGCCCCATGACTCACTTCCTGACTGCCCCCTGCCCCCCCTTACCCCCCTCCCCTTGCCTTGCCCCCTTTCTCTCCCCCTCCCCCTTCTCCCACTCCTATACCTCACCCCCTCCCCTTCCCCTTCTCTTTCCTCGTCCCTCCCCCATTCCTCTTTTCCCTTCCTTGCCCCCACCTCCTTCCCCCTCCCCCACCCCCACCCCCTCTCCCCGCGCGTGCATGACGAGAACAGATAACGGAAAAGACGAATTCCGCTTCTCACACTGCATGACGCTAAGCCCCCGAGCCCTCTCATGAAGCACGGACAGGTGTGACGCCCGCCAGGTAACTTTAATGGGATAAAAGGGGAGAGGGAGAGGGGGGAGAGGGGGAAGGGGGAAGGGGAAGGGGGAAGGGGAAGGGGAAGGGGAGGAGGGAGGCACTCGGGGTCGTGTTAAGTCCGGATCAAAATGGATATTAATGACAGCACTTTTGTTTTCTTTTACTTGCTTTTGGTCCTACTCTTTCTGCATCTCTCTTTCTGCATCTCTCTTTCTGCATCTCTCTTTCTGCATCTCTCTCTCTCTCTCTCTCTCTCTCTCTCTCTCTCTCTCTCTCTCTCTCTCTCTCTCTCTCTCTCTCTCTCTCTCTCTCTCTCTCTCTCTCCCTCTCTCTCTCTCTCTCTCACAAAATACCAACAGCAGCCCCTCGTGATTTAATAAATAAACCCCCAAGAATCTCCCAACCAAGAACGACCTTAATCGATACACCAACAGCATTTAATAGAAGCGTAGCATACTATAAAGACTTTAATTTAATGATGAATAGAAGCGTAGCATACTATGAAATTCAATAACTTAATAATTTAATAGAAGCATAGCATACTATACTTACACAACGTAAAAGAAAGGAAAATAGAAAGAAAATATGAAAGAATTAAAGAAAGAAAAAAGAAAAAAGAAAGAAAGAAAGAAAGAGAGAAAGAAAAATGAAAGAAAGATAAATAGAAAGAAAGAAAAAAAAGAAAAAGAAAAGAAAGAAAAAAAATGAAAACAGAAATGGAAAGCCCCCCCCCCCCCCCCGCCTCAAATCTCTCACTATAGGGGGTGAAGGATTGGAGGTGGTTAGACGAAAAACGAAAAAACGAAAAAAATAAAGAAAAAAAAATCGGTGCATTCAATTATTCCTCGCTACAAGTCGGTGTTTGCTGAGGCGAATGTTCCATCAGGTCAAGGCATCGGGGAATACGGAGCCAAACAAACAAACAAACAAATTCCCCTGAACTGACTTCCTACGTAAACAGCGCCCCCCCCTCTTCCTCCCCCCCCCTTGAGTTCACACCCTCCTTTTTCTGGTCTGTGCGAAATCCTTTCTCCCTCTTTCTTATCTGTCCGAAATCCTCTCCCTCTTCCCTAGCTCCCTTTTTTTACCTGGGCGAAATCCTCCCTTTTTCCCCAGTTCCCTTTTCTTGTCTGTGCAAATTTCTCCCTGTATTTCTTTTTCTTGTCTGTCCGAAATCCTCCCTCTCTTCCCTAGCTCCCTTTTCTTGTCCGAGCGAAATCCTCCCCGCCTCTCCTTAGCTCCCTTTTTCTCTTCTGTGTGAAATCCATTCTCCCTTTCTCCCTCGGCCCGAACCCTTTTTCCACTAAGGAACATCGTCCGATTTGTTTTTTGTATAGTGTATAAAAATATTTTCTTATTTCTTTTAATAATAATAATAATAATAATAATAATAATAATAATAATAATAATAATGATAATAATAACAATAATAATAACAATAATAATAACAATAATAAAAACAATAATAATAACTAATGATAATAATAATAATAATAATAATAACTAATAATAATAATAATAATAATAATAATGATGATAAAAATATAATAATCACAACAACAAAACAACAACAATAATAATAACAATAATAATTACAATTATTAACTTAACACTACTGCTATTATCCTCCTTCTCAATTTCATCAGTTATGATAATTACAATACTAATAACATCATCAACAACAACAACAATGACAACAAGAAGACCAAGATCAAGGCCAAGAAGAAGAAGAGGAGGAAGAACAAGAAAAAAAGAAAAGAAAAAGAAGAAGAACAAGAAAAAGAAAAAGAGCAAGAAGAACAAGAACAACAACAACAACAATAAAAAGAACAAAATAATAATGAATAATAATAATAAGTACAAGAAGAAGAAGAAGAAGCAGCTCATTAATCCCCCAATGACCAATCCCTCCCGCGCCTCGACATGATTTAAGGCTTCTAATAATAGCCAAGGATTAGCTGCTCCCACGAAGAATACAGGGCGTCATTGCGGGGAGTCGGAGCAGACGCGGGGGGTCGGCGATCCTATCCCCCTCCCCCCTCTGCTGCTCTCTCTCTCCCCTTTCCTACCCTCTCTCCCCCTCTCTTGCCCTCTTTACTCTCCCTCTCCTGCCCTTCCCCCTCTCTCTCTCTCCCTCTCCTGCCCTCTCTCCCTCTCCCTCTCCTACCCTCTCTCCTGCCCTCCCTCCTCTCCTACCCTCTCTAACCCCCCCCTCTCCCTCTTTACCTCCTCCCTGGGTCATCACCAATGCTCTTTCTCCTCTTCCTCCCTGCTCCTATATTCCTTGGCATTCGGACAATGATCTTTCTCCTGGGTGACGGGAAGGGATTAAGCGTCTGGCACTGGTGTTTTTCCCTTGATTTTCTTGTTTTCTTGATTTTCTTGTTCCTTTTTTTCTTGATTTTCTTGTTCGTTTTCTTTTTTCTTTCTGTTCTTTTCGTGATTTTCTTTTCCCTTTCTTTCTTTTCATTTCTCTTTTCTATTTTAATCTTCTTTATTTCATTTTTCTTTCCTTCTTTTTCGTTTTTTTTTTCTTTTGGTTCGTCCCCTAGTGGGATTATCTTCTCATCTCATTCTTTTCTCCCTTCTCTCTTCCCTTTTCCCCTCTTCTTTCCTTCCCTCTCCTTATTTTTCTCTATTTATCCTTCCTTCCCCCTCTGTCACACTCAGTTTTCCCTCCCCTCTCTGCACGTATTCGTTCTTTCTTCCTTCTTTCTTTCTTTATTCCTTCCTTCCTTCCCTTCTCCCTCCCTTCCTTCCTTCCTCCTTCCCATCCACCCACCCTCCCTCCCTCCTTCTCTCCCTCCCTCCCATCCTACCCTCTCTCCCTCCCTTCCATCCTACCCTCCCTCTCTCCCTCCCTCCCATCCTACCTTCCCTCCCTCCCTCCCTCCCTCCCATCCTACTCTCCCTCCCTCGCTCCCCCCTCCTACCCTCCCTCCCTCACACCTCCGGCCGTGGTTCTGCCGCAAACAACCGGCGCTTAAAGCCCAAGGACTTTCCACAAGCGCCGCCGTCACCGCATCGGCAGATCAAGTGGCTTCCGGCCCTGTTTGCACGACGGCTCAGCGCTTGTGTTTTCCTCGCCGCTTCGCCAACACGCTATTGTTTCCCGGAGGCTTTGGGGAGCGCGACTGCGTGCACCTATCAGCCAATTCGTATGTATGCATATGTATATATATATGTATATATATATATATATATATATATATATATATATATATATATATATATATATATATATATATATATATATATATATATATATATATATATATATATATATATGTGTGTGTGTGTGTGTGTGTGTGTGTGTGTGTGTGTGTGTGTGTGTGTGTGTGTGTGTGTGTGTGTGTGTGTGTGTACACACAAACACAATCAACCTCACATATTTTACTCAGGCAATGCATTACGTGCACGTGTTCGCACTAGCCCCAACATTCCATTCCCTCCCCTCATCTTCTCTACCTACTCCTCCCCACTCCTCCACTCCCCCCCCCACCCCTAAGAACCCCTTCACCTCCCCTCCCCTCCCCTCCACTCCCCACCCCTAAGAACACCTCGCCTCCCCTCCCCTCCCCTCCCCGTCCTCCGCGGGCAAATCCGGCGAGGCAGCAGCGCGTGCGGCCGCCACGCCAGCAGACACCGGTGTTGACCGAGCAGCCGGCGGGGCGTGCACGAGCACCATCGTGCCCGGGCGTCGAGCGCACTACACCGGCGCCTCGTTCATCCGCAGGTGCTAATTTCCTGGACGGCGACGGAGGCTGTGCAAACAGGAGCGCGCCAGCCGTCAGCGCTGCCCCTGGGCGTCGCTCCGGTCGCGGCCGCGTTATGCAGCCGTTACGGACATCGAGGGCAAAGCGTCGCCGTTGATGCCACACTTTTCGTCCACTCGGGGCGATGGCTAATAATTACTTACGTGGTATTAAAGTCCTCAATAATAATAATAATAATAATAATAATAATAATAATAATAATAATAATAATAACAATAATGATAATAATAACGTAATATATGATCGTTTTTTCCGATTAATGCAGAGTCTCCAATGGTGATTTTTGAATAAAATATAAAAATATTAGTAACGATATCTCAACAGGTGTTGATATAGATTTTTCTTTCCGAATAATACATCACATGCAACAGAGAAAGAATTTCTATTATATCCTCAACAGCTTGATATGAATAATCATACTTTTTATGCATGCGATCGCTTTTAACATTTTCAATTCTCGCTTTTCAGCTTTTCCACGAATCATAAAACACAAACAAATAAATCAAATAAAATAAGAAGTGATTATATAAATGAACTCCCATTGCATTTTCTGCAACGGCTGCATATAAGTGCCAATGTGACCAAGGCACGACACCGGGCGCCCTTCCTGACGCCTCGGTTCGTGTGCGGTCGGCAGGGCTGCGGGACGGGGAAGGAGGGAGAAAAAAAAAGAGAGGCAAATAGAAACAGGGAGATGGAGAGCTGAGTGCTGAGAGAGAGAGAGAGTGAGAGAGTGAGTGAGTGAGAGAGGGAGAGAGAGAGGGGAGAGAGAGGGAGAGAGAGAGAGAGAGAGAGAGAGAGAAGAGAGGAGAGAGAGAGAGAGAGAGAGAGAGAGAGAGAGAGAGAGAGAGAGAGAGAGAGAGAGAGAGAGAGAGAGAGAAGAGAGAGAGAGAGAGAGAGAGAGAGAGAAGAAGAGAGGGGGAGATCAGACAGATGACGAGAAGAACAGACAGAGACAGACAGAAAAAAGCATCAGAAGAGAGAAGATAACATAAGAATACGAACAGAGTAGCGAGAGAAGATACAGACAGAGACAACGAGACAGACAGAACAAAAAGCTATCAAGTGTCACGCCATCTACTTCAAATCAGCCAGTTGTCAGTCGCAAGGTACTGCTCCTCGCACTTACGTACCTGGCAATGCATTAGAATCGTACAGTTCTACAAACAACATAACTCGGTACATCCTCGCAGTCTCGTACCTCCATATGCATGAGTAAATCTTGTAATTAAACAACAACTAAAATCAAAAGAACACACACATCACCAACATCATATAGATGAATAAAAATAACAACAACATCAATAATCAACGCAACACCTACCAATAGATGAAAAATATGAAAAATACGAGTCGAAACTAGCAAAGAAAATACAGAAAATGCTCCTCCGTATCTCCCAAACCGGAATACATTGTACCTTAGAAACAGCTCAAGACTAAACTTAAAAAAAAGCTTTGAGGGAGAAGGAGGAAGAACAGCCTTAGCGCTATCTGAAGTCATTACACAGTCTCATACTTCCCAAGTAATGAAAAGGAACACACAGAAGGAAGAGAGAAAAAATATTCATAAATTCATCAATTTCTCAAGGCGATGCAAGTGTTCAGAGCAATTAATTACGGATTATATTCATACAAAACACTTCATAAACGCCTCGTTACAAAGAACATCGCAGTTTTCAAGCTGCTCCTCTTCTCATCATCGACACTTTCGTCATTCTCTCTTTATTCTTTTTTTTTCCTTCTCTTCCACCTCTTTGTCGTCCTCCTCCTCCCTCTCTTCCACCCAACCTCCCTTTCCACCAAAACCTCCTCTTCCTCCTGTTCCTTCTCCTCTCCTTCTTCCTCTTGTTCTTCCTCCTCCTCCTTCCCCCTCTCCTTCTTCTTCCTCCTCCTCCCCCACCTCTTCTTCTTCTTCTTCTTCTTCTTCTTCTTCTTCTTCCCCCTCTCCCTCCCTCTCCCCCTCTTCTTCTTCCTCCTCCTCCTCCTCCCCCTCCCTCTTCCTCCCCCTCCCTCCTCCTCCCCCTCCCTCCTCCTCCCCCTCCCCCTCCCCCTAAACACAACCTGCTCCGTCTCCTCAGTCTTGCTTAAGCGCCGCCTCGAAAAACACGGTCATCCCGACACAATAAGCAAGAGACTAAATAAAGGAGAATAGATAAAAGGGGGAAGAGCAACAGCAAGAAATAGCAGGTTTAATTTC
>NC_051411.1:40288886-40298886 GCF_015228065.2 Penaeus monodon
AAATATATAGGCATGGGGAGGTGAGAGGGGGAGAGGGGAGGAGATTGGGAGACAAAGGAAGAGAAAATTACTGGGAGAAGAGACAAATGGGGAGGAGGAGGAGGAGGAGGAGGTGGAGGAGGAGGAGGAGGAGGAGAAGGTGGGGATGGAGGAGCGAAATGAGCTGGATGAGGAGGGGTAGGGGGAATAGCTGGGGACGAGAGGAAGGGAGGGAGAAAGAGAGAGAAAGAGAGAGAGAATGAGGAGAGAGAGAGAGAGAGAGAGAGAGAGAGAGAGAGAGAGAGAGAGAGAGAGAAGGAGAGAGAGAAAGAGAGAGAGAGAGAAGGAGAGAGAGAAAGAGAGAGAAGGAGAGAGGGGTGAGGAGAAAGAGGGAGGGCAGCAGAGAGGGGACACACAGACCAGCGTCCTCGCCATGGCCTCCCGCGGGAAGCCAAGGTGATCCCCGAGTATACACCGGCGCTCGGAAAGGGAAAAGGGCACACGCGGGGATAAAGGACGGAAATGGGGGAGGCGAGGACGACGGGGGAATTAGTGAGAATAAAGTAGAGGTCCCTGCGAAGTGAGGCTCGTGTAGGGGAGGGGGAAGGGGGAGGGGAAGGGAAGGGGGGGAGGGGGAGTGGAGAGAGGGATGGGGGCAGAGAGGGGCTAGGGGGGGGAGGTTGGCAAGGGACGACAACAGGGATTAGGTATTATTTAGGTGGGTCATAACAGAGGGAGTAGGAAGAGGAACGGGAGAGGGAGGAGGAAGAGAAAGAGAGAGAGAGAGGGGGAGAGGGCGAGAGGGAGGGAGGGAGGGAGGGAGGGAGGGAGGGAGGGAGGGAGGGAGAGAGAAAGGAGGGAGGGAGAGAGAGAGAGAGAGAGAGAGAGAGAGAGAGAGAGAGAGAGAGAGAGAGAGAGAGAGAGAGAGAGAGAGAGAGAGAGAGAGAGAGAGAGAGAGAGGAGAGGGAACACGCAAATACATCATCAAGCCCGACGGAGACCTACGCGCGCCCAGGTCTTCCACGTACAGTAAGTCTATCTAGTCTATCGGCACATCACACAAAAACAGACAAAAACGAAATGTAAACAAAAAAAAAGAAAGAAAGAAAAAAAAAATTATATATATATATATATATATATATATATATATATATATATATATATATATATATATATATATATATATATATATATATATACACATATGTGTATACACACACACACACACGAAAATGTATATAAACAAAACAAAAGACAATTCAGAGAAGCTCCCTTTGGCCTTAAACATTAACAAACACAATCACACAGAAGGCACACGTAAGCCTAAATATAATTGGCAAAACTTAAACCCCCCAAAAATAAAATAAAATAAAATAAAATAAATAGATAAAAAGATGGATAAAAAAGCCAAAAGCCATCGCTACCTACAGCCTCCCACGCACATCTGAGATCGTCCCATCACTACCCATCCTGAACACACAAGATATAAATAAAATACCGCTGTGTACAGGATAGCGACTTTGCTTTCCCTCACTAAGGAGAGTTAAGACATCAGTTCACAATCCAGTGATGTCTCTAGGCAGACGAAAACTCGAGCAGTAACATAAAACAGAACATCTTTTTGAGTTTTATCATCGCAATAAAAAGTTTCATCATTACATCCACGACAGAATGTGGGCTGGGACAACACTGCTCCATTAAATGCAAATGCTTTCTCCCAAGCACACACACACACAAACACGCACACAAGTTAAAATCCATGCAGAGTAGAGCAGAAATACAAACACAAAACGCTGAAACACAAGCAGCCACACTTCCACGCAAACGCCTGAGAGCTGGGCAGTCCATGCAAACAATTCCTATGCACGGGGACACTTCCTTCCTTCCTTCCTTCCTTCCTCCCCTCTTCTCTCCTCCTCCTTCCGTCGTAACCATCCTTGTTCTCGTCCTTACCATCCCCTCTTCCCTGTTCCTTTCTCCCTCCTTTCTCCTCTTCCCTCTTTTCTCCTCCTCTCTCCTTCCTCCCTCCTCTCTCCTTCCTCCCTCCTTTCCCCCTTACCCCCTCCTTTCCCCCTTACCCCCTCCTCCCCCCTTCCCCCCTCCTCCCCCCTTACCCCCTCCTCCACCCTTCCCCCCTTCCCCCTCCTCCACCCTTCCCCCCTCCTCACTCCTCCCCCCCTCCCCCCTGTATATCCTTCCTGCGTTGCATCAGTTAACGACTCTCTCTCCCCTCTGATTTACGAGCGTGCACTGGCGCCACCTCGGAGTCATTGCATTATCATCGAGACTTAAAAGGATTCCAAACCCGAGGCTGTTGATGGATGGAGAAAAAAATAACAAACAACAATGTTATTGGAGGTGGGCGGAGGTGGGCGGAGGCGGCCATGTGTGAGGGGGAGAGGGGGAGAGGAGGGGGGGGGGGAATCCCAAGCCTCTGCAGCAACTGTCATTAATCATTAGGGTGGCCGCAACGCCCTCAGCCTCTCCTGGGGGCGGGTACCGGGGGCGGGTACCGGGGGCGGGTACCGGGGGCGGGTCAGAGCGGATCGGACCCTCACGGCCAGGCACTCGCACTCCGAAGAAAGGTCGATGACATTCGTATGGTCAAATCTCTTATTAAAAGAACGAATCTCTGCTAATGAAACTCAAAATATAAAAATGTGAAATTATAAATATAATTTTCTTTTTTCTCTCGCACACAGTACCTGAACATGAACAAATCTCTCTGCATACGAAACTCTAAATATACAAACGGATACATTTTCGAAAAAAAAAATAATAATAAAAAATAAAATAAAATAAAACACAGTCTCTTTCTCACCCATCTAACTTTACACATTACTTCCATTTCCCTTAACCGATCTCAACGGCAAAGACAAAAACAAAACTTGAGCATTTCAAAAATGAATCTCCCCGTCTCTCAACAATCGCCAGGCCAACGCGGCTCCGCTCTATCACTCGCGGGAAACTTCTCTCCTTCGCACGCCCATCATTCATCTCTGACCCTCCACCGAAGCGGCCAAAACAGCCCCGCGTCATTAGTGCCACATAATCAAACAACATCGGCCGCATGATGAAGCGAACTCGAGCCGCATAACGAAGACACGTGACTACACAAGCAGACCTACATGACTAAGCAACATAAAGGAAACGGGGCCACATAAAAGAGCAGCATAAACACACAGGCAGAGCTACGTAACAGAAACAGAGCCACATAGCAAAGCAGGAGCATATACATAATCTATCGATAACAAACAACAAACAAAGCAGCTTCAGCCACAAAAAATTAGCATAAAAAATAGAACCCTAAGCACCAACGAAAAAACAAGAGAGAAAGAAAGAGAGAGAGAGCGAGAGAGAGAGAGCGAGAAAGCGAGAGAGAGAGAGCGAGAGAGCGAGAGAGCGAGCGAGAGAGAGAGAGAGAGAGAGAGAGAGAGAGAGAGAGAGAGAGAGAGAGAGAGAGAGAGAGGAGAGCGAGAGCGAGAGCGAGAGAGAGAGCGAGAGAGAGAGAGAGCGAGAGCGAGAGCGAGAGAGAGAGAGAGCGAGAGAGCGAGAGAGAGAGAGAGAGAGAGAGAGCGAGAGCCTCACAACCCAGCAACCTCAGCCACCAAGTTCCAGCGGGAGCGAATGAGAGCTTCCGTCAAGATAAATAAGGACGATGAGTTTATCAAGTAAGAAGGCCGTCGAGAAATACCGTTGATCCTTGGTCTCTTTTCTTCTCTTCTCTCGTCTCTTTCTGTCTTTCTCTTGTCTAGTCTCTTTCTCTTTCTCTCTTCACTGATTTCTCTCCTTTCTGTCTGTCTGTCTGTCTCTATCTGTCTGTCTGTCTGTCTGTCTATCTGTCTGTCTGTCTGTCTGTCTGTCTGTCTGTCTGTCTGTCTCTGTCTCTGTCTGTCTCTCTCTCTCTCACACACACACTCTCCCTCTCACTCTCACATTCATTCTCACTCATACACTCACTCTCCCACCCCCACTCTCCCTACGGGGAAGGGATTTCACTGAGGATTACCAAGATTTATGGCATATGGGGAGGTAAGAGAAAGGATCCAGCGACCGGAAGGAGAGAATCCTATATAGTTCCAGATCTTCCCAGCGCCGTCTTCGTGAGGGGGGGGGGGGGCTATGGACTGGATTTTTCCTTTTTTATTTTTTATTATTATTATTTTTTTTTGAATGGTGCCACTCTCCACTCTCCCCTCCCCCTCCCCTTCCCTCCCCTACCCTCTGGTCAGCTGTGTTTGAGGGGTTGCCTATTCCCCTATTTCCCCTCTACCCCTCCTTCACTCCTTTCCCCCATCCTCTTTCTCAGAGTGAAATCATTTGCAGTTATTTAGAGCGTTTTGAACGTGAGAGAAATTTTGCCAGCAATACTATACGCCCGTTTTTTTCTTTCTTTCCTTCTTATTTTTCTTTTTTGTCGGCAATAAGAGTATTCACAGTCTTAGGCCGACGCTCTTGGGTATCGATGGGTGATTGTATTTATTTATGGCACATGTCTAGCACCTCTCCCACCCTCCCTCACCATCACATGCCATCGCGAACTCCCTAGAATAGAGAAAAATTGTGTTTTCTTTTGCTTTTCTCCCTTCCTCTTTCTCTTTCTCTTCCTCCCCCCAATACTTCTCCCACTTCCCTCTCTTACTTCCCTTACTTCTTCTCCTTCTCCTCCTTTTTTCTTCTTTTCCATCTTCATCTGCGTTCTCTTTCTTCTCCTACTCCGTCTCTTCCCCTCTAACTGAAGGAATCAACGATGATAATAAGATCACTCGAAGCATTCGGGCGAAACGAACTGCCACTCAACGCCCCTTTCCCCTCCATCCCCTCTCCCCTTCCCCCTCTTCTTACTCCTCTCTCTCTTTCTCCCTCCTCTTCCCCCTCCATCCTCTCTCTCCCTCCCTCCTCTCCCACCTCCTCCCACTCCTCCACCTCCTTCCCCTCCTCCTCCCCATTACTACTTCCTCTCTCCCCCCCTTCCCCCTCCTCCCTTTACCACTTCCTCCTTAACCCATCTTAACCTCCCCCCCCCCCCCCCGAAACCTCCTGAAACTGCATCAGCGAAACGAAGGGCAGATTTCGAGACTAATCAGACGAAACCCAATTACGCCTCGCACCCCATGCCCGCGATGGCCGCTCTCGGTGAAGGATTGAAAAAGGCAAGACAAAGTGGGGAAAACAGGAGAAGAGAGAGAAGGGAAAAAATACCAATGCAATAAAAAAAAAATAATGGAGAGAGAAAAACAAAGGGAAAAATCAACAGGAGAGAATTTCAAAAATCAAATGTAACAAACAGACGAATACAGAAAAAAAGGAAAACGACGAAGAGAAAGAAAATACTAAAAAAAAAAAAAAAAATACCGGAAAGTCAAAAACAAATAAAATGACGAACGCAGACACAAAAACAGAGAAAATTAAAAGACGACCTGAGAAAAAAAGAAAACAGACACTCCCCCAAAAAAGCAAACAAAACAAAAAGCAAAAAAAGGAAACAATAGACAAAACCAAACAACCAAAAAATATGACAACAGAGGAAAAAAAAAAAAACGGACACAGAACCCCTTAAATGCCATCTCGCTGCCTATCCAGCTGAGGCGCCAGACCGTCCGTCCATTATTCACTCACCTCGCAATTCCGGGGCCAACGAACGCATTCACGACTCACGGAAATAGGGAGTCACTTCAGCCTCTATCCGACGAGGCAAAATAGCAACCAACAGTAACACAATAATCAAAGGGAATTCAGTGTCACAGGAAAACGCCACGACAAACAGTAAAACAAATAAAACGCAATCGGATACAGTAAACACGCACACAGAACGTTAACACAAGCTTCACGTTACAACAAAAGTTTCACGGAATAAAACACTTCGACACACCTAACACAAAAAATGACAATATCACGACAGCAAACATTATGATATCATAATGGACATGAATCCTCTCCCAGAATAGTAATAATGACTAAAAACATGGTACTAAAATTAATTAAAAATAAGCAAAATAAAAGTCTCGCCAACACTTAAAATACGACATCTCACATAATCTCAATGTGCACTCCCCCTCCCTCTCTTTATAAAAAAAAATCGTATTAAATTTTCAAGAGAAAATACATCCTAGATAAATAAGAATTAAAAATATAAAGATGCACCACTCGCATCTGGTTACCGGCAGTCACCAAGGGAACGGCAAGAGGATTCACGGTTCTGATCCCTTGCAAACAAAGGTGCGGGATAGAGGGAAAGGGCGAGAAAGAGGGGAGAGAGGGAAAGGACGAGAAAGAGGGGAGAGAGGGAAAGTGCGAGAGAAAGAGGGGAGAAGAGGAGAGGGGAAGAATGGAGAAGAGAGAGAAGGGGAGGAAGGGAGAAGAGAGAGAAGGAAGGGGGAAAAGAGAGGGGAAGGAAGGAGGAAAGAGGGGAGAGGGGAAGGTAGGGGAGAGAGAGAGGGAGGGGGAAAGGGAGAGGGGGAGAGGGAAAGAGGGCGAGAAAGGAATGAGGGAAGGGAAGGGAGACATGAAAAGGAGAGAAAGGGAGAGGGGACAAAGAGAGAGAGAGAGAGAGAGAGAGAGAGAGAGAGAGAGAGAGAGAGAGAGAGAGAGAGAGAGAGAGAGAAATGGAAAGAGAGAAATAGAAAGAGAGAAATAGAAAGATAAGTAGAAAGAGAGAAATAGAGAGAAATAGAAAGAGAGAAAGAAAAAAGAGAGAGAGATAAGACAGAGAAAGAAAGAGAGAAAGAGAGAAAAAAAAGAGAAAGAAAGAGAGAAAGAGACGCGAGCTGGCAAATCTCATCATTTAGGAAGGCTGAGATGTTGCCTCGAAATCTCAGGGCAAAAAATAAATAAACAAATGAAAAACAAACCCTGCGGATTTTCCCCCAAGGGTATTTTCCAAATCCTCTTTCTTACCTTTTATTCATGTATCATATTTTTATTTGCAGCAGAAGTGTTTTTTTAAGCAACGAAGCGACAAACGGGGCGCCATAAACAAGAGGCTTTTGGTTTGTGGCATTAGAGATGCGCTCTCGGCGGTAGGGCGAAGAGAGCGCCGCGGAAGAGAAAAGAATAGGTTTTATTTGTGCATGTGCGCGTGCACTTATCTACCTCTATTCATTCATCCATCAATCCATCCTTCTATCCACCCATCAATCCATCTGCCCAATCCACCCATCCACCCATCCACTCACCTACCCAGCCATTCATATCCATCAATCCACCCACTCACCCACCCAGCAATCTATTCATCCATCCATCCCTATGTCGGTCTATATATATATATATATATATATATATATATATATATATACAAATATATCATAGTCCTAAAAAGGAAATAGGCAAAAAATGACGCCCTAATGGAGTGGAGAGACCAACTTCTAATCGGCAAAAAGATTTACGAAAAAATAATCGCATAAGAAAAATGTTATCCACGAAAATAAGTTTCCACGAAGGAAAAATTAAGAAAGCATGAAATAAAGAAAGAAACAAGAAACGGTGGAGAAAAAGTAAGACGGAACGAAAACAAGAAATTGTCGAATATGAGCTCCACCATTGAAGTATCCCCGTAAAACTCTACGGATATGTCCAGCCACATTTAATTACTATGGGACGCGGTCTCTCCGGGATAAACTTCACTAACCAACCTCTCTGTCACAAGTTCTACGCTTTATTTCCCTCTAGTCATACTCTTTATTATAAAAATTAATACATATCGGTAATACATCACTATACTCTTTGTTATACATGTAACTATGCCGGTAATATATCACGGACCTAAATTAATTTAGATTCTAGAACACAAACGAACTGTGTTGATTATTTCCCAAGTCTCGGTTAGCATTAACACCATTGTAAAAATGTTCTACTACTAGTGTAATGAGTTTTTAACGACTTGAATGTTCAAGTGCAATAAAAAAGGTAATTTCGTGGTTGTCATCTAGTAAAACGAATTTTCTACTTCCTTCTCTCTATAATAACCTAGTGAAACAATTCTCATTTCACTTCTAAGTCAAGAACACTTTACTGACGGTCTATCATCTGTGTCTCTCGTTCTAATGTATATCTTGCCTTTAACCACCCAGTCATTCCTTTCATAACATATCCCTCGAGAGAATAAAAAAACACCGTTACTGCTTGGGTTAACAGAACTACGACACCAGCTAATCAGTGTGTGACCTTTAGGAACAACGATGAACGAACGCCAATCCTGTTCCCAGCGGCAGGAACACGGGCCAGGTCGAGCCATGTTCCCCTCCTGTCTACAACGCTTTAAGAGGGTGGGGGAAGTTGGGGGGAAGGGGTGGGAGGGGGGAGGGGGGTTAGGGGGGAGGGGGAAAGGGAAGGGAAAAGGGGAAAGGGTGGTCCGGGCAGCCTCTACTACCCTGCCGACGTAGGCTACAGCGTGAATACATGAATAATGTCTAACTCATTTTTATACTTCTTACTGATATGATAAACTGAGTCGTTGCCCATTCTTATGTATATGTATTTGTATATGTACACACACACACACACACACACACAAAAACACACACACACACACACACACACAACCACTTAGAGAAAATAAAATGTTACCAAATCCTTGCATTGTTTACCGATCAAGGTCACCGCGGAGAGAGATATTTACGTGTTCAGAATCAAGGTTCAAAGTAAACTGAAAAAGAAGAACCTAAAGTAAAGTAAAGCAAAGTCACGTCCAGCAAAGTTAAGCACAAGTAAAGTCAGGTAAAAAGTGAAAGTAGACAAGTCGGGAAAAGTGACTAAAACATTTTTTTTTACAAGTTCTAAAACAGTTCGTGTAGAAAAGTAGCGAGTTTACGAAATATAAAAAAAATCCCCGGCGCCGCCATCCTTCTTTCATTCCGTCCGTATTATGACGTTTCTGCTGAAAAAACAGGAGCCTCAAACAAGGAATGATTTTGTCATTTTCCTCGTCTTTTTAAAGTTTGGGAGTTTTCATTGAGTTTATGAGACGGTCGCTTTCCCGTTCTTCTTTCGCTTCCTTTCTCTTTTTCTCCTTTTTTCCTTAGTATTAACTCTTTAATGTTTCATCTCTGTCTGGGAAAAACGTTAAGTTGTACGTTCCGAAGTTTTAATGAGAAATTATACTCGCATACATAGAAACAAAGATACACGCGCACAGACACAGACACACGGCCACACAGCCCCCCCCCACACACACACACATACACACACACACAAAAAAAAAAAAAAAAAAAAAAAAAAAATAATAATAATAATAATAATAAAAAATAATAATAAAAAATAAAATAAATAATAATAATAATAAATAAAAAATAAAATAAATAGATAAATAAATAAAATAATAATAATAAAAAATAAAGGAAAAAAAAAAATAGTAATAATAATAAAATAATCCGCGGCTGCGAGTGTGACGCTCCGGCCCAGCTTGATTTCCTTGGAGATCCCGCATCAACCCGCGTTTCTAATCCCACGTCATAATAAGGACAAACAGAACACGGGTCAACACACTTGCCGAGATTAAAGAGAGGTTTATATAAGACTTTACAACATAATTCGTATAAAAATCGTTTGTTTTAGGTCGACGGACGGATGACCCAGAATGAATATGAAAGCCACTCTTTTTTTCAGGGGGGGGGAGGGGCGTACTCCCGCATAATGCACTGGTTCGTCGCATTTTAAAAATTTCCTTTTGTGAGAGTTCCATTACTCAAAAGCATTTCAGAGGTGTCACTACTTTTTTTTTATATTATTCCATTATTCTCAAATATTTCTAGTGTGTCCATATTCTCTTCAGTTATTATCATTATCATTATTATCAATATTATCATCACTTATCATCATCATCATCAATATTATCACTGTTATCATCACTTATCATCATCATCACATCATTATCACTATTATCACTGTTATTATTCATATTATTGTCATTTTTAAAATATGTTTATACATCTTTTATTTTCAATTTTCTGAGGGGGGCGGCGGATCACAAGACCCAAATCTATTAAGACTCTGTCGGTCAAAGGTGAAACTAGATTTCCTTGGG
>NC_051411.1:40311386-40318886 GCF_015228065.2 Penaeus monodon
GTGTGTGTGTGTGTGTGTGTGTGTGTGTGTGTGTGTGTGTGTGTGTGTGTGTGTGTGTGTGTGTGTGTGCATGCATGTATATGTATGTCTATATGTGTATGTATGTATTTGCATACGTATGTGTATATATGCATATCATATATATATATATATATATATATATATATATATATATATATATATATATATATATATATATATATATATATATATATATATATATATATTAACCTTGGATAAACTGCATCCGGTCATGCCAAGACCTACTTTATCTCCAATTCCGCTACGGCAGCTATATATACGTATATATATGTGCCTCGGACGGCCACTACGCTTATTGAGGCAGCTGTGCCCTCGTTGAGCATGGATTCTGAAGGCAGTTATATGGAAATTATGAAATCTGAGTAAATACACAGCATTTATTGAAAGTCGTGCGGAAAGGAACTGGCCTCCCTGCCGCAGAATCCACCGGCTTAGAAGGCGTCGCCCTCCATACATATGACAGGGCTGTTCAGCAGTATTTTCATACACATATAAATAAATATATTAATAGATAAATAAAATAAATAAATAAACAAATAAATAAATAAATAAATAGATAAATGAATAAATCAATTAAATATATATATATTTGTGTGTGTGTGTGTGTGTGTGTGTGTGTGTGTGTGTGTGTGTGTGTGTGTGTGTGTGTGTGTGTGTGTGTGTGTGTGTGTGTGTGTGTGTGTGTGTGTGCGCGCGGCCTTGGGCGTGTGCATGTGCGTATACGTGCCTCTCTTTCACTCGCAAAATGTGTGAACAGCAGCAAAAGTTGAATCTGAATTATGGTTATCATCATTATAAATCATAACAACAAAAATAACGGTCATCACTATCACTATCATATCATGATCATTATCATCATCAAGCAATTACCCTTGCCATTATCGTACACGTTATCATGGTTACATCCCCAGTAGCATCAATAACACAACCACCAAAAACCAACAAAGACAACCATGACAACAACAAAAGCCCAAAAACCAAACCGCCCCCCCCCCAGGGCGACACCCGTCAAAGGCAAGCATTTCGGTCTCGGAATCCATCACCCTTTAAAGGCCGGCGCGTCGGCTACAGCAAGCCCGCACGTTCGAGGGGGAGAAGGGGAGGGGGGAGGGGGGGGGGTTGTCGATCGTGCATCTGGCAGGCGAATATACCAGGGGCACTCGCCGGCGTTTACCGGGTACCTGGTACCTGGTGACGCTACCTATCCCGTGAACGAGAGGGGAGGGGAGAGGGGAGGGGGTGGCGTGAAAGTACCATGGGGGAAAAACGAAGGCTTTGATGCTGCTGATTGTTACGACTCGGCGTTAGTGTCAATATCCCAGAGTCCGCCGCCATGAAGCGTCTGTCGGTTGTTGCCGCTAAATAATAACATGGCTGTCACCTCGAGTGCTACCTCTATCACGGGGTAGCGCAGCTGCACTACTGTCACTACTGACCATAATTTCTCTTTGTCACTGTTATTGGCACATATACACACACACGGACACAGACACACACACACAAATTCACTCACTCTCTCTCCCTATCTATCTCCCTCCCTAGCACAAGCCAACCAGTGCCGTGAAACCATCAATCCCCCTACCTCCCTTCCTCCCTCCTTCCCTCCCTCACAGCCCTTTACCTACCTACCTACCTCCTTCCTTCCTTAATTCCTTCATTCCTCCCTCCTTCCACCTTTCTTCCTCCCTCCCTCCCACCTTCCTTCCTTCCTCCCTCCCTACTTCCCTCCCTTCCTTCCTTCCCTCCCCGAAGGCGACGACGACGGCTGATGCGACGCGCGTTCTGCTCTCCCCCTTTGGAGTGACTCCGTTCCCGCGATTACGTTCTCTCGCCCTTGTTCTCTCCCTTCTTCACGATCCGATAAAGTTCTCTCGTCGCCGTGCATGAACACCGGGGATCAGAAGGGGGAAACAAAGGCCACGGCTTAAGGGGATCTTGTTTTTTTTTCGCGGTTCAAATGTTCTCAAATTATCATGCATTTACGTATGTAGGTGTCTCTCCCAATCCCGACGACTCGGAAATTTTCTAAATAAACAAACGGATAGAATACTTGCCCTTCTTCCATCTCTATCAATTTACTGATCTCAATGTATATTCATTAATAATTACGAACATATATAAATTAATAAATGAGTAAGTAAAATATTATACACATAAGCTCGCTCGCTCTCACACACACACACACACACACACACACACACACACACACACACACACACACACACACACACACACACACACACACACACACACACACACACACACACTCTTGCGCGCCGACCCGAGCAGCTGGCCCAGTCGCACTCTGCATTTCCTCGCGACCGGTCAACTGCCACGGGCTTAGTCTGGCTCCCGAACATTTTTGATATGCAGGGCCGCTCTGCCTCAGCCCCACTCTACATTTTTCGGCTTTCCATTGAGAACTCCGATAAAAATGCCCATTTTCTCTATAGGGGGGAAAACATTCCTTGGCCAGAGAGAAAAGGGCTTTTATCTGGCGACTTGGCCGTGTCGATTCGCCAACCGACGGCGCCAAAAAGGGGTTTCCAAAGGACCCAGTCGTCTCAACAGCAGTGCTTCTTTTTCTTTTTCGCTATCAAATATCGGAAAGTGCTACCAGGTCCTGTTCTCTTACCTCCCCATCACCATCTCCCTCTCCCTCTCCCTATGACCCCCTGCTCTCTTGCCCCTTCTCCATTTCCCTCTCCCTCTCCTCTTCCCTCTTCCCTCCCCCTTCCTGACAATCGCCCAAGCCCCAGACCGGCAGATCAGCGCCATCTGTTGGGATGGAATACATCGCAAGTTCGTCCAGACACCCGCGCACGCACACCTGTTAGCGCGAGCCCCGGCCGGAGAAAGTCAGGTCGAAGGAAGTCAGGTCGTCCTGGGTAACCGATATTAACTTTGTTGAGCAGAGTTGGGTAACTTGGCGCAACCCCGAACTTATATCACATGAGGCAGACTGGCTCGACATCGGCCTAGGCGGCGGGAGGTCTTGCACAACGCTCTCACGATTGAGATTGGTCACGATCAATATACTCTCAATACTCCTCAAAATGTTGAAGAAGAATCGCCAGTCACATTCGAGAATTCAGGGGAAAAAATGCTGGATAGTTTTCACACTGTACAGTAACAAAAAACACGCTGTACATCAGTATATAATACAATGCACATTCGACTCTCATATTGCTCTACAAGGAATTCAACATACCCCATACTGCACACCAGCATGCAGAGTGCCCTCCCCTCATGCCCTCATACTCTGAATGCAATATTATCAATATGCATTACATGAGCAAAACTGCAAACACAGCAACGTGCATAACCGATGATATGAAACACAACCACAGTAAGAAGAGAAAAACCAATCGAAACGCTTCGAACGGCCAAG
Source organism: Penaeus monodon (assembly GCF_015228065.2). Lineage (NCBI taxonomy): Eukaryota > Metazoa > Arthropoda > Malacostraca > Decapoda > Penaeidae > Penaeus > Penaeus monodon. The sequence goes on from NC_051411.1 coordinate 40,314,820, forward strand.
ACCTCCCTTTCGAAAACAGCAGAAAACGAAATGGTTCTTTTCTGTAATTTCTTCTTCTTCGCCCGAAGAGGATTCTTCGGTGGATTCGAAACGTCACGCCTGATTATTTACTTCCGAAAGAGGCTGCATTTCCTATTATAAAAAAAAATATTTTTCAGCATACGAGTCCATTTTACACTAATTCCTCATACTTTGAAAGTCCTTCACTAACGCCCCTCCTTACCTCGAACTCTTTTACGAAAATTCTTCATTACTGCTACTAAAACTCCCTCATCGATTCCACATTTCTCATACAAATCCTGCTTATAATCTTAAACTTACTAACATTAATCTCCTCGGACTTTTCGCAGCCCTTACATTAATCCTCCTCCTCCTTTTTTAAGCTGTTTTACGCTAATCCCCTCATACTTTTTTCACAATTCTCAAATTAACCCTCATCACATTTTCCATTTTTTCCCCACCATTAGCCAATCAAAATACCCTTTTTAAAAAAAGCCAATCAAAATACCCTTTTTAAAGCCTCCTTATACCAACAGCATTCACGATCACGCATTATCCCTCATTTTTCCCCTCATTCTCCAACTCTTGCTCCTATTCACCCTCTCTCCCTTTACGTAAAAAAAATAAACTCCCCGACGCACCCTCCACGGAAACTTTAAAACACCTGCTGTAGCTCTTTATAATTCGGGAAAGGTAGGATGGTCCTCTGCCCCCCCCTCCCCTTCCCTCTGTCCCATCCCCTTCCGTACCCAAAAGGCCATTAAAACGCCCCTCACTTCTCCCTTCCCCCCCCCCCCCTCACCGCCCCCTACATCTACGTTACCTTCAGCCTCCAGACTCCTAAACGCCCCCGGAAAGATGCCTCCCCTTCACCTGATTCCTCCCCCTTCCCTCCTCTCACTTCATCCCCTCATGCTGCCTCTCCTCCCCTCGTCCCTGCCCCCTTCCCCCTCTCCTCTCCTCGCCCCCTTCTCTTCCATCTTCTCCTCCTCCCTTCTCTCCACTCATCCCCTCCCCCTCCCTTATCTCCCTTCGTCTCCTCCCTCTCCTCCCCTACCCTATCCTTACCCTATCCCTCCCCCTGCCTTCCTCTCCCCTCACTCCTCATACCCTTCCCCCCTTTCGTCTTCCTCTTCTCCTCTCCCTTCTCCATCAATCTGTATTCCATCTGCAACATCTAAATATAGCACAACATCTGGTGAGGGGGGGGGAGGGGGCAGCGGGTAAATACGTAGGGAAGAAAGAAGGAGCAGAAGAAGAAGAAGAAAAAAAAAAAAACAGAAAAGAGGAGAAGAAAAAGAAGGGAAGCAGAAGAGGAATAAAAAAAATAAAAATAAGGATAAGAATGAGAGGAAGGGAAACAAGAGGGGAAGAAAAGGAGGCATTCCAGTAAAAAGAGAAGGATAGGGGGGGGGGAGAATATGACGTCATCCGAGTCTACCCTTCCCCCTCCCCCTCCCTCGATCCCCTCCCCCGCAACACCCCCTCCCCTATGAGCCCCCCCTCCCACCTTTAGTCAACATATAGAGATTTAAGGACACTGATATCCCCTCCCCCTCCCCCCCCCTCGTTCCCAACCTCCACATACAACCACTTAAGCAGTCCCGACTCGTATTTGCTGTCAAAATAAGAGTCTCCATTATGAAGATTCGAGCCTGGAGAGGCAGGGGGAGGAGGAGAGAGGGAGGGATGGAAGGGAAGGAGGAGAAGGGGAGGGGAGAGAGGGAGTGGGGGGGGCGAGGGAAAGAGAGAGAGAGAGAGAGAGAGAGAGAGAGAGAGAGAGAGAGAGAGAGAGAGAGAGAGAGAGAGAGAGAGAGAGAGAGAGAGAGAGAAAGAGAGAAAGGCAGGCAGAGGGAGGGAGGGAAATGAGAGAAAGGCAGAGAGAGGGAGGGAGATGCAGAGAGAGAGAGAAAAAAAGGCAGCGAGAGAAAAAAAAGGCAGAGAGAGAAGATAAAAAGGAAGTGAAGGAGAAAAGGAGAGTGCGAAACCGACAGAAAAAAGCAAGGACGAAAAAAAAGAAAAAATACCAGACAAAGGAACAAGATAACACAAACAGAGAAAGAAGGGGAAAACGAACACAGAGACTCAGCCAATCACAGAATACAAGACAAACAGAAACAGGAAAAATAAAAGGGAAAAGGGGAGGAGGCCAAGGGAGGAAGTAGCCGGCGGCCGCGAGGAGAGATCCTCACTTAATCAAGCGCAAATTCTCGACTTCTCTCGCCGGGCGCCACCATGTCAACAGCTGGCTCCCTCTCTCGCTCGCTTACTCGCGCCCTCGCTGACAATCCTTCCTCAATCCGTATTTCATCCTTCAGCTGGGAAAAAAACAGGAGGAGGACGAGGGGAAGGGAAATGGAGGGGAGAAGAGGGGAGGGGAGGGGAGGGCGAGAAGGAAAGGGAAGGGGAAAGGGAAGGGAAAAGGAGGAGAAGGGAGGGGAGAGGAGAAGGGAGGGGAGAGGAGGGCGAGGGGAGGGGAGGGCGAGGGGAAGGGAAAAGGAGGAGAGGGGAGGGGAGAGGAGGGCAAGGGGGAGGAGGGCGAGGGGAAGGGAAAAGGAGGGAAGAGGAGGGGAGGGAAAGGAAAGGAAGGGGAGGGATAGGAGATCAAGGGAAGGGAAAAGGAGAGGAAGGATAGGAGGGAGAGGAGGAGGGCGAAGGACTGGAGGAGAGTGATAAAAGGAAGACGATAAATATTTAGGGAGAGGAGTGCCAGGGAGAAAAAATAGTGCAGACATTCATTATTTATGTGAACAAGGACGCGGCTGTAGCATAAGGGCAATAATGATGCCAATGATTAATAGAACAGAATCGATATCAATAACGCTATTATCCATAACGTCATTAACATCGTGATTAAATAGTCATAAAAACGCCAATATCAACCGCAACAAGAACATTAATCACCATAATAATACAAATGATAACGACGATAACAAAGAAGGTAATCAATGAAAAACAATGAAAATAACAACCAAACAAAGACAACTGCACAACAATCACAATAACAACAACAACAAAGACCATTAATAACAAATTAAACTCATACGCAACAGCCCTAATCACTAATCACCCTGGTGCAGAACAAGTGAAATTATATCAAATAATTAATTAGCTGGCAGCTCTTTACTCAAAGCACGACAGCTGATACATCTCGTTTTATTTTATTTTATTTTTTTTACTGAAATTCCCCAAAATCTAAAATTGCTATATCGGTGACAACAGCTATTGTAAATTGAACCCAAATGCCAATATATATTCTGATTAAATTATCACATATATTAGCAGCTCTGTCTCTTTAAAACGTGGACACTGACACACAAAAAAATGAAAAAAATTAATTAGTTACTGCCGTTGTCCGTGTAATCGTGCTTTGCCATATAGGATAACCGGGCTGTGTATTTGTATAAATATACATAAACATATACTTACACACACATACATATATTTACATATAAATACATACATACATACATTATTATTATTATTATATATATATATATATATATATATATATATATATATATATATACATTATATATACATATATATACATATACATACATATACATATATATAACATATATATACATATACATATACATATATATACATATACATACATAATATACACATATACATATATATATATATATACATATATACATATATATCCATATACATATCCATATCCATATATACATATACATATCCATATATACATATACATATCCATATATACATATACATATCCATATATACATATATACATATATATATATATATATATATATATATATATATATATATATCAAGCGCACACACATACATACACAAGGACACGTGCCCAGAATGGAAGACCCACGGAGCGCTTTATCCGCAGCGCCCTTCCGTCACACACGCCGGCTTCAACCTGCATCCAGTCGCCATCCCTCGCACTGCATGTTGCACTGCAGGCCACAGCGTGCATAAGCTTCATCATAAAACGTGGCACATTCGGGACGATGATTCACGAGCGACCACTAAATCGCAGGAGAAAGGGAAAGGGAGAAATAAATAGAGAGAGAGAG
>NC_051411.1:40323886-40333886 GCF_015228065.2 Penaeus monodon
CACACACACACACACACACACACACACATACACACACACACACACACACACACACACACGAAAAAAAACAACTCAACCCAGCTCGTTACCCCGAGTGTGTCGCGGCCATAATGTCGACAAAGTTACACCGAGACGCGCCTCCTTCAGGTAACTGGCACACTTTCAACCCCTTCACTCAAGGACGAGCGATGACGCAATCTCCCCATGCTAGAAGTCCTGCCCCCTTCCCTCCCCTCCCCGCCCCTCCCCTCCCCATTAAGAGCATCAATATTTCACGGTTATATCATTAGGCAGGAAACTCGTATATGGCCTCCGGTTATTGCAGCTGAAAGTTTGGGAGAGACAACGGAGATAAATACGAAAAAAAATATATATATATATTGGGACAGACAATGGAGATTTCAAAAAAAGGGAGAGACAACGGAGATAGATACAAAAAAATATATACATATATACATATATACATATACATACATATATATATATATATATATATATATATATATATATATATATATATATATATATATATATATATATATATATACACACATACATACAGGGAGAGACAATGGGGATAAAAATATCGGGAGAGACACTACAGAAAATTTATATATATATATATATATATATATATATATATATATATATATATATATATATATATATATATATATAATTTTTTTTCTGTAGTGTTTCTCCTGATATTTTTATCTCCATTGTCTCTCCCTGTATATATATATATATATATATATATATATATATATATATATATATATATATATATATATATATATATATATATATATATATATATTAGGAGAAACAACAGAAATTAAATATCAAATGGGAAAGACAACACAGACGCAGGAATACAAAAAAAGATACACAAACACCTAGATACAAAACGCACAAACAGATGCAGATAATCAGCTGATGGAGCTAACAAGCACATAGAGGGGGCGTTATATTTACGTTATATAGGCAGTTATAAACAAGGAGGCAAATTAAGTGTAAGTGGGGGTGGAAGAGGAATAAGGGAAAGAAAAAAAAGACAATGCGAGCAAGAGAAAGAGTTTAGGGAAGAAGGCAAAATGGAGAGAGAGGGAATAGGAAGAGGAGAGGAGAAGGAGAGGAGAGAGAGAGAGAGGAAGAGGAAGAGAGAAAGAGAAAGAGAGAGAGAGAGAGAGAGAGAGAGAGAGAGAGAGAGAGAGAGAGAGAGAGAGAGAGAGAGAGAGAGAGAGAGAGAGAGAGAGAGAGAGAGAGAGAGAGAGAGAGAGAGAGAGAGAGAGAGAGAGCGATAAAACAGAGGCGAGGGGGCGGTTCCGCAGACAACGGCTCATGCATAAACATCGCGGGACAAATGACAAATGACGTCACACAACAAGAAAATCGTGAGAGATGTTCCCTCCCACGCGGTTACGGATTCGTTCTCTTCTCTTTGATAAGTAAATGAGAATAAATTAGTTTATCGCTCTCTTATGCTATTTTCTCACCTCTGATATTTTTTGTTTCTTTTTTTTCCATTTTTCCTTTTTTTTCCATTCGTCTTCCTCATCCTCGTTTGGCATTTTTCTCATTCTGTTTTGACGTTTTTTCTCATTTTTCTTCTTGTTTTCCTTATTTGTCTTTTCTCATTCTTTCTCGTTCTGTTTTCGTGTTTTTTTTTATTATCGACTCATTCACTCATTTTCTCATTTTCCTCTCTCCTCATGTCATTATCTTTCCCTTCCTCTTGCCTCTTAATTTTCTTTTGGCTCTTTCTCCTTTTTGAAGCCATCCCAATTCCCTTTTTCATTCTCTCATTTCTCACTTCTCTCTCTCTCTCTCTCTCTCTCTCTCTCTCTCTCTCTCTCTCTCTCTCTCTCTCTCTCTCTCTCTCTTCCAAAATACCGTCTCATTCAATTTTCTTTTTTATTTCTCCATTCTCTTTCAACAGCTTCTCACACCTTTTTATGCATTTTCTAAATCGCTTCTAAAGTTTTCTCAATCGACACTTTCCATTTTCCACTAATTAATGTTGTGTTCTTGCTATATTTTCTCATCTTTCCATTTTCTTCTGAAATTATAAATTCTCATACACATGTACATAGATACATAGACACATACGTGCACACAGACGCACAAACACATACACACACACACACACACACACACACACACACACACACACACACACACAAACACACACATATTTCATAAATTCTTACACAGAATTAAACACTAAACTTTACTTACGTGAGAATATTACAAAACAAACATGTAAATAAACAAAGACATTAGTAAACGTAAAAACGAAAGATAAATATTCCATAAAAATACAAATGAGTAGCAAAAAAAAAAGACAACGAAAGAAAGAAATGAAAAAAAAATTAGAAACAAAAGAAATTAATTAACAAATAAAAAATCAAAGCAGCAGTATTAATAAAAAAAAAAATAAACAAATAAAATAAAGCATACGGATAAGTAAATCTAAAAAAAAGAGAGAAAAAAAATCCCAGGTTAATGGAACTTACAAAAAAAAACTTCCGATATTCTTTCGCCAGGCCAACTTCCATCAAGGAAAAAAAAAAAAAAAAAAAACGCGTCCGGTAACTTTTCCACTTCGGCCTCATACATACTGTATTAAAGAAAGGTCCAGAAAAGGTAAAGAAAAAGTAAAGAAAAAAAAAGAAGAAAAAAAAAGGGGCTGGAAAAACACTGCAACCCCCCCCCTCCCCTTCGTTTCTTTTACAACTTTTAGTACCTGTATATACGTGCGTGTGTGTGTGTGTGTGTGTGTGTGTGTGTGTGTGTGTGTGTGTGTGTGTGTGTGTGTGTGTGTGTGTGTGTGTGTGTGTGTGTGTGTGTGTGTGTGTGTGTGTGTGTGTGTGTGTGTGCGTGATATATATATATATATATATATATATATATATATATATATATATATATATATATATATAGACACACACATATATATAAATTATATATCTATATGCATTTATGCACATTATTACATATATCACATCATCTTACACCGCACCACATAACATCTAAATGTCCGAATGCACTTTCCTCATTTTCCTCTTTCATTCATATTTCCGTCTTTCTCTAATTCAGTCATTCGTCTTCGCTCAGCTGACTTTCTCCCTAAATACGTCTTCGCCCTTTCTCCCAGTGCTTATTTCTTTTGTATTTCTCCCTGCCTTTTCTTTTCCTTTTTTTCACTTCTCTCTTTCTCTCTCGCCTTTCCCTCATCCTCTTGAAACTTCCATTCTCTCATTCTTGCTTTCTTACGTTATCGTATTTTTCGTCTTGCATCGGCTATTCTTTAACATTTCAAAAGCCTTTTCTTCACAAAACGAAGAGATGATTAACCCAGAAATTTACTCATCTTGGAAAGAAAGGGAGAGAGACAGAAAAAGGAGGAGGAGGAGGAGGAGGAAGAGGAAGAGGAAGAGAAGGAGGAGGAGGAGGAGGAGGAGGAGGAAGAAAAAGAGGAGGAGGAAGTGGAAGAGAAGAAGAAGGAGAAGGAGGAGGAGAAAGAGGAAAAAGAGGAAAAAGGAAAGAGGAAAAAGATGGAAAAAGTAAATAAATAAAGACGGAAGGAAAAAGGAAAGAAGAGTATATAGAAAAAAAGAAAAAAAATGAAGAAAAAGAGGGAGAAGAAAACGAAGGAAAGAAAAACAACAGCATCAGAGAAAAAAATCAAGAATCAATATCCAAAACTTTGCAACCCCCCTCCCTCCCCCCCCTCTCCCCCCTCCGCCTGCACCCTGTCAGTTGCAAATCGCCCTAACCTAACATGCAAATCAGGGAGGCGTTGTGCTGAGCCCCCCCTCCCCCTCCGCCAGCTGCTCCCCTCCCCCTACTCCTTCCTCACCTTTTCTCCCTTCTTCCCCCCCCCCTTCGTGTGCCTTTCCCTTCATCTTCTACTTTTCTTTCCTTATTTCATCCTCTCTCCCTTCCTCTCTCTCCTAACCTTTCCTCTTCTTCTCGTTCCTTTCCCCTTTCTCTCTCCCGTCTTCTTAACTTCTCATTTTCCCTTTCCTTCCCATTTTCCTTCTCCCCCACTTTTCTTTTCCTCTTCCTCTCTCCCTTCTCTTCCATTCCATCCTTCCTTCCTTCCCTCCCTCCCTCTCTCCCTTTCTCCTCCCTTTCTCCTTCCTTCCTCCTTCCATCCCCCTCCATCCCTCCCTCCCTCCTTTCCCCGCGATCCCGTGATCCGAAAATTAATCAAGTAATCCGCAGAATCAATGTATAATTACACAGACTTCGCGGATACGTCGGCCGAGCGAGCGAGAGAGTGCGAGGGAGCAAGAGCGAGTGACTCGTTCTGCCGCTGTTCTTGCTCTCTGCTCTGCTTTTCTCTCCCGAAGGCGCTGGTTCGTTCGCTAGTCCACTCGTTCGCCTTCCCTCACTCGTCCACTCCCCCCCCCCCTTCCCTCTGCTCGTTCGTGCGCTCGTTCGCTTAATCGTCTTCACTCGCACTCTTGTTCACTCGCATCAACTCGCTGCCGTTCGCTCGTCCGCCCATTTCTTCGCCGACAACTCACTCGCACTCGCCTGCGTTCGTCCCTCCTCGTCGTCGCCGGAAATCCTACTCGCTCGCACTCGTAATTAGACCATTAGTATGCATGTAGATCAGTGGATGATTGCCGCTCGGCCCGGATCCCGAAATGTGTGGAGGAGGAAATGACAGATATACTCGGGGTTGTGGTATGTCAGTTCTCTCTTGACTAATCCTTTTGGGAGAGAGAGGAAGAGAAAACGAGATAAAAAGAGTGACGGGGGCAGAGGGAGGGAGACAGGGATAGAGAGAGAGGGAGAGGGAGATAGGGAAAGAGAGGGAGGGATAGAGTAATAGAAAGAAATAGAAAGAGAAGGCGAGATCAAAATCAAAAGGGAAAGAGAAAAAAAAAAAAACAGAGTGACAGACAGACAAAGAAAAACGGCGAATCGAGAATCGGCCCTGCATCCGACCGCATAAACCGTGTGTGTCTGTCGGTCGCCATTCTGCCAGATTAAAAGTCCCATACCAAAACAACAGTGCCATATGCCCCCCCCTCCCCCACCTCACCTCTTTTAACTTTAAAAGAAAAATTCAGACATCCAAAAATGCAGAGTCAATATTTGTCTTCATTGGGCTTCAAACATCTGACGTTCCCGTAGGTTATGACAACAACGGCGACGCACTCTTTAAAAAACAAAACGAGAGAGAGAGAGAGAGAGAGAGAGAGAGAGAGAGAGAGAGAGAGAGAGAGAAAGGGAAAGAAAGAAAAAGAGAAAGAAAGAAAACGAGAAAGAAAGAAAAAGAGAAAGGAAGAGAAAGAAAGAAAAAGAGAAAGAAAGAGAAATAAAGCGAGAAATACAGCGAGAAATAAAAACGAAATAAAACCGAGTGTCCCCTCTCTCCTTCCTCCAGGTCCCCCCCCCCTCAACCCACATCCCTTCCCCCCCTTCCCCCCTATGCCCCTCCTCCTGCCCCTTCCTTCCCTATCCCACAGGACCTTAACACGATTCCAGCCTCCGTCGGGGTCCTTCGCCTCGACTTCTATGGAGCGCCAAAGGGAAATACTCCAGCTGAGCGACACGTAGGGCTACGCTAAGCTGCGTTTATTCCTCTTAAATAGCATTAGAAATCGTGTAACAATGATAATAATGGCAACTATCATTAGAAATATGACAAACAAAAATAAAATTAACATAATCATGGTGGAAATAGCAATAATAATAATAAAAAAACAGGAGGAATAATAAACGTAGCAACTGTAGTAATTATCACAGTCGAAAAAAAACGACAATGATAATAAAATCAATAATAATAAACAATCGAAAAGAAACTAAAGCCTATGATAACTTTTAAAAAAATATGTAAAAATGATAAAACAATGAAATTTTCATAAAAAATGAAGAATAAGGCCAGGCATATGCTGTGAAGAGAAATGCTGAAAATTCCAGGGCCGCGAACATTGGCCGTGACGCCGCGCTGTTTCCCGATGTAATTACATTCCTTCATTGGGCAAGGGACCGGCTCATAAGGAGAGGCGCCGAGCTGAGGCTCCTCGCGGCGGAGGCGCAGGCGGAGGCGAGGGGACGGATGAACGCCTCGGTGCCTCCTTCGACGGGGCTACCTTGTACTCTCTCTCTCTCTCTCTTTTTCTTTCTCTTTCTCTTTCTCTCTCTCACTCTCTCACTCACTCACTCACTCTTTCTCTCTCTCTCTCTCCCTCTCTCCCTCCCTCTCTTCGCAAGCCAAGCAAGCAGAAGCACACGCTATTCCGACTCGTGCTTGGGAAACACGACACCCTCTTTCATCTTACGCATACAAGCACTTTCCAGGATCCACTTCGCTTTGCTGAGGAAACAGGAAAGGAGTATTCTCTCTCTCTCTCTCTCTTTTTTTCTCTTTCTCTTTCTCTGTCTCTGTCTCTGTCTCTGTCTCTGTCTCTGTCTCTGTCTCTGTCTCTGTCTCTGTCTCTGTCTCTGTCTCTGTCTCTGTCTCTGTCTCTGTCTCTGTCTCTGTCTCTCTCTCTCTCTCTCTCTCTCTCTCTCTCTCTCTCTCTCCTTCTCTCAGGACCTGACGTGACGGGGTCTGTGCGCCACATCACGGCCGCAGCATCCGGCCGAATGGCAGTGACGGTGACACCCTCGCCCGCCTTCTCATTGCCAGTAGAGAAAAAAAAGGTTCCTTAGCCTCTTCATTCCACCCACAGCCCACACACCGCCCCCGCTCTCATCCCCGCCCACCTGGGGTTATTTACCAGGCTCAGGACAAACATTGACACCCGTGCAGTGATCGGGCGTGAAATACGGCATGTAAACAGCGACGATTCCTAGCCTAAAAAAAAGGGGGAAAAAGATGCTCCTTACAGTAATACCCGTTTTATATTTATCTAACTCTCCCTTAAAAATAAAAATAAAATCAAAACAAGAGCAAAAAAGAAAGAAAGAAAGAAAAATAAACACACAACCCCTACATAAAAAACAACAGAATCATTTACAACTCGGGTACCCCCACCCCCTAAAAAAAAAAAAAAAAAAAAAAAAAAACATAACGGAGTATCTCTCACCTCCGCACCACACACACACACACGCACCATCAACACTATATCTACCAATAATCAATGTTTTCATCTCCCTGTGTGTGAAGAACCGGTTCCCATTGTGGTCCCCGGTTCGCCTCGCACTCCCCGCCGACCACGAACATTAATCCTGTCCTGCTGTTACTTAGTTTTATTATTTTCGTTATATATATATATATATATATATATATAATATATATAATAGATAATATATATAATATATATATATAATATATAATATATATATATTTATATATATGTATAATATATATGTATATATATAGATATATATATATATTAAATATATATATATAATTATATATATATATATATATATTATAATATATTATATTATATATATATAATATAATTATATATATATATATATATATATATAAATAGATATAATATATATATAATATATAAATATATATAGTATATATATATGTATATATTATATTATATATATATTATATATATATATAGTATATATATATGTAATATAATATATATAATATATTATATTATATATAATAATATATATATTAGTATATATATATAATATATTATATATATATTATATATATATATATATATATATATATATATATATATATTATATATAATATACTATATATATATAACATATATATATATATATACATATATATATATATATATATATATATATATATATATATATATATATAATTTTCTGTTGTATTTCTTGTTATATTTTCTTTTCTCTCTTCTGTGTTCTATTTCTATGTCTTACTTTCTGTTGTATTTCTTTCCAGGTTTCTGGCTCTTTCTTTTCCTGTCTCTCGCTGTTTATCTGTCTGTCTGCGTGTGTGTGTGTGTGTGTGTGTGTGTGTGTGTGTGTGTGTGTGTGTGTGTGTGTGTGTGTGTGTGTGTGTGTGTGTGTGTGTGTGTGTGTGTGTGTGTGTGTGTGTGTCTGTGTGCGTGTGTGTGTCTGTGTGTGTGTGTCTGTGTGTGTGTGTCTGTGTGTGTGTGTGTCTCTGCGCGTCTGTCTGCGTGTCTGTGCATGCGTGTCTGTCTCTGCTCTCACTCATTTTTTTCCAAGTCTGAGTGATCACTGCTTAATCTCATCTTGTCAGTCTTTTTCATTATCACGATTATTATTCGCTCATCGCCGTGCACATAAATCAAAGTCGTCATTATGCAAATCATCTTTTTTTTCTTTCTTTTTTTTCTACCCGAGGGATGTCATGTATTCATCTCAATGGAAACATTATCAAAGAAAGCCGCTCCTTCATCTTTCTGGGATGCTTTCAATGCCTTACATTCCTCCCCCCCCCTCTCCGTCCCCTGCACCCCTCCTCTCCCCTGCCCACCTGCTTCCTCCTCCTTCCCCTTCCCCCTCCTTCGTCCTACTTCTCCTTCCTCCTCCTCCGCGGACTCTCTCCCTCGCCTCTCTAACCTGCCTCCTTCCCACGCCCTCCTCCTCCTCCTCCCTTCTTTCGCCTCCTTCCCCTTCCTTATTCCCCCGACCCATTCTTCTTCCTCCCTCCCTCCCTCCCCCTCTTCCTTCTACCCCTCCCCTCCCCTCCACCACAAAGTCCGGTTGGCTGACTCCATCAGTGGCTGATATATGACCACATCATGTACCAATGCGTCTGAAAGCGGAACAGAAGGATAGAATGATGAAAAGACGGATAGATATAGAGACTGCGAAAAGAGAGCGAGAGCGAGGGAGAAACAGAGAGCGAAAGCGAGAGCGAGAGAGAGAGAGAGAGAGAGAGAGAGAGAGAGAGAGAGAGAGAGAGAGAGAGAGAGAGAGAGAGAGAGAGAGAGGAGAGAGAGAGAAAGAGAGAGAGAGAAGAGAGAGAAAGAGAGAAAGAGAGAAGAAAAGAGAGAAAGAGAGAGAGAGAAGAGAAAGAGAGAGAAGAGAGAGGAGAGAAAGAGAGAGAGAGAGAGAGAGAGAGAGAGAGAGAGAAGAGAGAGGAGAGAGAGAGAGAGAGAGAAGAGAAGAGAGAAGAGAGAGAGAGAGCAGAGAGGGCAGGGAGCGGGCAGAGGATGAGAGGCCATTAAAAGGGAACGGATAAAGGCGGCAAAACAGGTGGCAAAGACGATAGATCAGGGAGGATAGGGCAAAGGCAGCCGCCACGCGTCTCGAAGATCTATGCCGATTAAAAGGGAAGGAGGGGCGGATAGCGAGGAGGAAACATTGGAGGAAGGGCAGGAATGGAGGGAAGAGGCAGTAGGCGGCGATCGATCGAAAATAATCGTATGAATGTGAGGGGGGGAAAGGAGGAGGAGGGAGTGGAGGGAAAGGAGGAGGGATGAGGAATGGAGGGAGGGAGGAGGGGAGTGGGAATGAAGGAGAATGAGAGAAGAGAAAAAGAGCAGTGAAGGGTAAAGGGGAAAGGGAAATAACAAGGATAAGGAATGCAAGACAACCCCGCCTCCTGCCTCCCCCCCATCACCTCTTCCCTCCCTCCCCATCACCCTGCTTCCCTCCCCATCACCCCCCTCCCTCCCCATCACTTCTTCCCTTCCTCCCCATCACCCCCCTCCCTCCCCATCACCCTGCCTCCCTCCCCATCACCCCCCTCCCTCCCCATCACCCCCCTCCCTCCCCACCTCCCCCTCCCTCCCTCGACCCCTCACCCGCCCCTCGACGACAGGAAACCGAAGGTCGGGATCCTGAGCAGCAGCGCCATCGGTTCCTAACGGCCGCTCGTCCCGCGTGATTCTCCGCCATCTCTCCTCGTTATGGCCGCATTCCGGGAGCCAATAGCCGGGCTTCGGACGCGCCATTCTCGGGACGCCCTTGTTGAAATGGCCCCGTCCGGATAAAAGACAAAAAAAAAAAAATCATAGTAAAAAAAAAAAAATCATAGTAAAAAAAAAAAATCAATAAAAGAATAATAATAAAATAATAATAATAAAAATGATGAATAATAAAGCCACTC
>NC_051411.1:40336386-40353886 GCF_015228065.2 Penaeus monodon
AAAGGGGGAAAGGAGAAAGAGAGGAAGAGAAGTAGGGACGAAGGAGAGGAGAAAGGGTGACCTGGTGACACGGGGGGGAACTCTCATCTTTAAGGTCAAAACTAAATCTCTCATCGCTCGCGAAGGGTAGGGGGAGGGGGGAGGGGGAGTGAGGGGTAGGGGGTAGGGGGAGTGAGGGAGAGGGGGGTAGGGAGAGTGAGGGAGAGGGGTAGGGAGAGTGATGGAGAGGGGGGTAGGGAGAGTGAGGGAGAGGGGAGTAGGGAGAGTGAGGGAGAGGGGGGCAGGGAAAGTGAGGGAGAGGGGAACAGGGGAGTGAGGGAGAGTAAAGTAGAGGGAGTGAGGGAGAGGAGGGTAAGGGGGGTGAGGAAGAGGGGGTGTAAGGGGGGGGGGAGAGAAAGGCGACGGCGGCAAAACTTCGCAATAAACTCCAAAATGGATGAAGGAAAACTCGACCAAGGAAACAAAATTGGGAAAATTTGGGCAAAAGAGGGCGCTAGAGAGGGGGGGAAAAGTAAAAAAAAAAAAAAAAAAAAAAAAAAAAAAAAAAAAAAAAAAACGGGAAAAATTTGTACTTAGGGAAGAAAACCATCAGAATAAAAGAAGGAAAAAAGAGGAAAAGGAAGGGAAGTGAAAAGGGGAAAAAAATCTTTCCGACACGATGAATTCACTTGAAACAAAATGGAACTTGAAAACTGGACGAGAACGGAGACCATAGTGAACAGGAGGCAACGATTTTCCTAAATTCACACGAGGGGGAGAAGAGGGGAGGGGAGGGGGGTCGAGTCATGGGTTTAAATTCACATCTTGTCATGAACACGATGCAGAAGTAGGGGGGGAAGGATGCAGGGCTGACGAAAAAGGGAGGAGGGAGAAAGGAAGGAAAGAAGGGAGGAGGATAAAGAGAAGGAGGGGAGTGGAGGGGGGAGTGGGGAAGAGGAGGAGGAGGAGGAGGAGCAGTAGGGTGGAGGGGGAGGGGGAGGGGGGAAGAGGAGGAGAAGGAGAAGGAGCAGCAGGAGGGGGAGGGGGAAGAGGAGGAGGAAGGGGGAGCAGAAAGGAGGAGGAGGAGGAGGAGGAGGAGGAAGAAGAAGGTAAGGTAAGAAGGGAAGACAAGGAAGAAGGCAAGGAAAGAAGAGAGGAGGAGAAGGAGGACAAGAAGGGAAAAGGAGAAGGAAAATAAATAAAGAAAAGAGCGAGGGAGAGGCAAGGCATTGATGGTCACTAGACATTTAAACTGAAAACAGGATGAAGCTTCTATCACACTATACAGTTCCAATTCCCACCAACTCTAAAAAAAATAAAGAAAAAATATACAAAAAGCCTGAAGTAAAATTAAAAGATACACGAAAGACAACACCCGCACGCACACACCATCCACACAGCTGAGCCATCTTGGTTCCGTTCCCCATAAACTACACCATATTAAGCCCCGCCCCCTCCAAAAAAAAGTTATCGTCGCCTAGATAATATTCGTATTCGGGTCTTGCCAGCAGAACAAATACACGAGCGAAGAGAACAAATACATGGAGCGAAAGGAACAAATACACAGGCGATGATAGGCCCTGAAAGGCGAGAGATATAAGAGATGGGAGGGAGGGAGGGAGGGAGGGGGGTGGGAAGATTGAGGTAGGGGGAGGAGGGGAGGAGGAATGGGGAGGGGAGAAGGATTGGGGTAGGAGGGAAGGATGGGAAAATTGGGGACAGGAGGAGGGGACCACAGGAATGGAAAAGGGTAGGGGAATTGGGGAAGGGGGAAGGGACGGAAAGATTGGAGGCAGGAGGAGGGGGGGGGGCAGGAAAGGGAAGGGTTAGAAGAACTGAGGAAGGAGGGAGGGGGGTGGGAAGATTGGGGGCAGGAGGAGGGGGGGGCAGGAAAGGGAAGGGTTAGAAGAACTGAGGAAGGAGAGAGGGGGGTGGGAAGATTGGGGGCAGGAGGAGAAGGAGGGGTAGAAGGATTGGGGCAGGAGAGAGGGAGAAAAGAGAGAGGGGGTGGTGGAGAAGGTAAGTGAGTGCGCGGGAGGGAAAGGGGGGGGGGAGGGAACCGGAATGAAATAGCTCGCTGAAGACATAAATTCCGGGGCGCATGTGGGCCTGTTACGTAAAAGTTCGGTATAAATGCCACGCAACGAGAGTCTACGAGGCCGTTGTCGTAAGGAGGTGCATTAAAACAGAAGGCAACGGGGTGTCTGGCGCTTCGCTCAGGTCCCGGCGCGTAACTCGAGGCCGCAGCTCAAGGCTCTCGCGCTCGGTCTGCCGATGGCCACGCGGTCGCAAAGCGGAGGGAAACGCTGCTTGAGAGATATAATGCGGCAGGAAGTTGCAACGCTGGCAGATCGACAGACAAACGGACACACACACACACACACACACACACACACACACACACACACACACACACATACACACACACACAAACACACAAACAAACACACACACAAACACACACACAAACACATACACTGGATCAGGGAGGAATGCTAAGTGGACGCGAGAAAGCGATATCATTGTGCAATATAAATCAACATCAAGCACGAGGCATAACATTGCATCAGCATTACAAAGTGCATTAATTCAACCATCAAAAAACATACAAGTTAAAGCAGTGCCAGTACAAAGAACGTTTTATGCAGATACATCCCAGAAGTACACTTTATGCAATTACAGCACACGTAAGTAAATGCAACCAATAAGGGCTGGGCTTGCAATTACAAAAAAGTGCCGCAACAGAGACAATAAAAGTCAGGCGGAGTAGCAATCACATGTAGATCGAGCGCAGTTAGCACTGCTCCGACATACGTTTGCCCACGCCCCAATATGCAATCCTTAATTTCCAATGCAACGACATAAATCCTTCCCTTGATTCAATAAGGCTCCCGTCCATCACCCCCTCCCTCCCTCCCTTCCATTACCCCTCCCTCCTCCCTTCCATTACCCCTCCCTCCTCCCTTCCATCACCTCCTCCCTCCTTCCTTCCTTCCATCATCCCCCTCCCTCCTTCCTTGCATTACCCCCTCCCACCCTTCTATCACCCCGCCCCTCCCTCCCTCGTTACGTGAGAAGACTTTCAATGTTCCCGATTTCTTCCATGCTAAAAGCCACCAATGCTGTAAACCAACGCAACCTTACACGCGCTATAAAAAAAGAAAAATATTCGGTGTCTTTTAAAGCACGGCCGTTGTATATGGCGCATAACGGGCGATAAACGTCCTAGGTAAGTGAAAATGATACCTTGCATAAACAAGCTATTACGCATAATAAGGACACCGACGACCCGCCAACCCTGTAACACGAAACACATTTTGTTTTGAGTTTTTGCATATTTTACTTGTACATGCAAACAAGACGCATACGCCCAACAGAGGAAAAAGGCAGATCATGCAAATGTACGCTGGAGTGGCACTAAAAATAATGCAGAATACAAATATCAGAAAATACGACATGGTAGTTGTCCACATGAATATGCAGGACTCCGCCGCTACATACAAGTGCAGTAATAGCTCTTGTATATTGATTGCATGTTTTTGCTTGAGACCAGAAGAGAGATCCAATCACGGGAAGCCTTCCTGACTGATGGAAGGTGGGCGGGGCGACATGTGTTTACGTCATGCGTGGAGATAGCGTTCCCCGGCCACCGTCCTCATACCTGCCAAGCTGCATGCCTCATTTTCCACCCTATCCTCACACTTGAAGCACTCAATCGCCTATCTAGCTTAACACCTTGGCCTCGACCTCCTCCCCTTCCTTCACCCTACGCTCAACACTTAACAGGATCACTTCCCAGGGTCACTGTCGAGCTTCGCTGACTTCTACCTTTCACCGTCTTTTATCAGAAAACTCTACGGACAAACTAACCCGCGTTTCACTTAATCTGCTCCATAATCCCCTTTGTCACATCTTTTAATACGCATGTAAATACCATGTTGACAGGCTGTTATCGCAACAGATCCTGCATTGTGCAACATGTAGCATCAAGCGTACCAAAGTGGAGATCAATATCATCATCTGCTCGGCCAAGGTTAATAAAAGGAAACTCCCATTACAACTACCACCCAACCATCCTCCATAACGCTGCCATCTGCTCTTTCTCACGACGACAACGGCGCAGTTATTGCTAATGTATCTATATCGTCACGATCCGGCTATTGTGCGACCCATCATACCCATATCAATCAGGGTTTACGAGCGACACATGCAAACGCACCCTATAAAGGCACTGAAAGGCGGCCATCAGAACGGATGCGTACTCAGAAACACACACACACACACACACACATATATGCTCTCTCTCTCTCTCTCTCTCTCTCTCTCTCTCTCTCTCTCTCTCTCTCTCTCTCTCTCTCTCTCTCTCTCTCTCTCTCTCTCTGCTTCACACACACACACACACACACACACACACACACACACACACACACACACACACACACACACACACACACACACACACACACACACACACACACACGCACGCACACACACACACACACACACAAACACACACATGCTCTCTCTCTCTCTCTCTCTCTCTCTCTCTCTCTCTCTCTCTCTCTCTCTCTCTCTCTCTCTCTCTCGTACAGTGATACGAGGGGTCGCCGGTTCGCGCCCCGCCCAGGCGAGAGAAGTTGCAACTGTCGCTTGGAGGTTACTGCTGTGGCTGGGCACCACGGCGGGCAAGGACTCGGTTCAGCCGAGTCAGCAGCAGCTGACACACGTGAGCAAAATTAAACAGACAGTATGTCACATTAAGAATATCCATTGTAACAAATGGAATCAAAACCAAACTCTCTCTCTCTCTCTCTCTCTCTCTCTCTCTCTCTCTCTCTCTCTCTCTCTCTCTCTCTCTCTCTCTCTGTTCACACACACACACACACACACACACACACACACACACACACACACACACACACACACAACACACACACACACACACACACACACACAACAAACCAAACACTACCGACAACAAACGCACGAGGCAGCACAAGCCGCCAAGACGACCAGCCGAGCCATCACACAATTACACAAGGCATAAAAAGTCACTCGCGAGTTGCCGCTCATCAAGCCGATCACAATCACGCACACAGTGTGCAGATAACATTAGCGACGCGGCTTTAGATCGGACATTTGTGTACTTGCCACGCACAAAGTCAGGAGGAAATTCGAAAGAGGTTATGGAATTGATGCTTAATTTGCACGTCGCTTTTTTAGCTGGGGGACTTTCCTTCGATACGGAGAGAATACCTCCGATCTAATGATCGTTATTCATTCCCCCCTCCCTCTCTCATTCCTCCTCCCTCTCTCTCTCCTATCTCCCGGCCTTTCTATCTATCTCCTTCCCCCTCCTCTCTATTCGTTTCCCTCTTCCCCCATCCCTTCTCCCTCTCTCTCCCCTATCCTCTCTCTCCTCTCTCTCTCTCCCCTATTCCTTCTCCCTCTCTCTCCTCTCTCCTATCTCCTTCTCCCCCTCTCTCTCCCCTATCTCCTTCTCCCTCTCTCTCCTATCTCCTTCTCCCTCTCTCTCTCTCCTATCTCTCTCTCTCCTTCCTCCTTCTCTCTCCTTCCTCCTCTCTCTCTCCTTCCCCTCTCTCTCTCCTTCCCCCTCTCTCTCTCCTTCCCCCTCTCTCTCTCCTTCCCCCTCTCTCCCTCTCCCTCTCTCTCTCTCTCAGTATCGATCACCTGATCTCTATTTCTCTTTCTTTCTCTCTTTCTTTGTTTCTCTTCCTCCCTCACCGCCTCACCCTCTCCCTCTCCCTCTCGATAATACAAATTGTTGACAGCACTAAGGGAGTGTGTGTGTGTGTGTGGGGGGGGGGGGGTCAGACGACGCTTTAATATCACAGACTGAGGCAAAGTATATACATTGCTTAAGCTCACCCGTTGCTTTTTTATCGGTGCGGAAAACGAATAACGTACGTACATGTGTGTTTGTCTGCGTCTGTCTGTGTATGTATGTGTGTGTGGGGGGGGGGGGGGGGGAGGTTAGGATGTACATGTTTTTCTTTATACGTACTTACATGTATATGTGCGTGTTTAAGTAATTACAGCTAAAACAAGTACACATATCTACCGTATATTTATTATTATTATCATTATTACTTTTTCTGTCTTCGATTTGCTTTAACGAAAACTAAAACCACATTTCAGAGGACTTCCCAATCTTTATCATTAACACTTTCTGCTTCGTCCGGTCCATATACACACAAAAAAAAGGGGATGAAGAAGAAGAAGAAGAAAAAAAAAACGTTCGAAGCGATCCCCATGCACTGACAAACAACACAAATTAATATTTAATATAGCGACTCCTTTACCTCTTTTTCTAACAATCTCAGAACAAACAAACGCCATACTTAAGAGCACTAGAGCTAAACCAATCTGATTAAAGGAAATGTCAACACGTATTCCAATTTTCGATGAATCCTGACGAAGATGATTATGATAATCCGATAATAATGATAGCAAAATTAATGACATAAAAATGAAGATGCTGTTCAAATCATCAAGGCCATTCCTTAGAATCAAAGACGTTCCAGGGAATACAAAGAAATTCAAAATAGGAAAAAAATCCAAATCTTAACATACTTGCAAATCACTCACACTTATAACTCATACTCACACTAATAACTCATATCCATTCTCATATCTCACACTCATACTCATACTCACACTCATACTCATACTCACAACTAATAACTCATATCCATTCTCATACCTCACACTCATACTCATACTCACACTCATACTCATACTCACAACTAATAACTCATATCAATTCTCATACCTCACACTCACACTCACACATACATATCTCGCCAATCTTAAAACCGGACGATTACGAAAGACAAAACTGAAAAATTCCCGAGCTCTTTCTCTTCGGGAGATTTCTGGGATTATATTGTGCGCGAAGAGCCTCTAAATATTTCTCTCGATATGGCCCGCTTCTTTAGGGAAATAGTTTCCAAGTTATTCCTAAAATAAATAACAAAAATAATGCTCACAGCAAAACAAACGGCGCCGACACGACTCAACAGTAAAGTATCTTACGCAGAAAAATTCCTAGCAGTAAAATATTATTCCAACAATATACAATTCACCAAGTTTACATTTCTAAAAAAAGTAAGCTAAAATAACGCTCCTTTCTCTCCCATGCCATCCCCCACTCCCCCCCCCCCTTTATTTCCTCCTTCCACTGAACGTTGTCATGATTTAGCCAAGCTTTAAGTCTCAATGGTTCTTCTCCATTAAATTTCTCTCAATGGGTGGCTGCTTCTCTCTTTTTGACGGTTAATTCTGTAATTCATCTCTTACCATTAGGGGAAGGGAGGCAGGGAGGGTGAGGGAGAGTAGAGGAAGAGGAAGAGGAAGAGGAAGAGAGAGAGAGAGAGAGAGAGAGAGAGAGAGAGAGAGAGAGAGAGAGAGAGAGAAGAGAGAGAGAGAGATACAGGAGGCTAAAGAGAGAGAAATAGAGAAGAAGAAAGAAAGAGAAATAGAGAGGGATTAAGAACGAGAAATGGAGAGAGAGGAGAGAAAGAGACAGAGAGGGGGAGAACTGGGAGAAAGGGACAGTGAAAGAGAAAGACAGGAGAACGAAATTAACTGCTCCACATCACTAACCAAGCAAAGTCGTATCTTTATTTAATCATCAAACACATCCTTGTTCAAAGTAGGAACCGACTGCACTGTTTCCCAAACTCAAGTAAAGGAATAAATTACCAAGAGCCAAACAAACACAAAGACAATTACCATTCATAATAGTAATAATGATGATGATAGAAACAACAACAACAACAGTAATAATGATAATAACAATAACAATAATAATAATGATAATAACAATAACAATATGATAATTAACAACAACAACAACAACTATAATAATAATAATAATAATAATAATAATGATAACAATGCTAACAAAAAAGTAACAATAGTAATAACAAAAACATTAACTAGAACTACAATAATAATAAAAAATAACAGACAAATAAAAGGAAAACGAAAAAACCCTCCCATCCGAACAAAGGACCGCCCCCCCACCTCGCCCCTCCCCGTCCCCACCTCGCCCCTCCCCGCCCCTACCTCAACCCCTCCCCGCCACTACCTCGCCCCCTCCCCGCCCCCACCTCGCCCCTCCCCGCCCCTCCCTCCCCGCCCCTCCGGTCCAATCTGCTTTAGTGATTATATTCATCCCACTAACTTCCCCTCGATATTTCTTCACCCGGATTAGCGAAAATTAATCAACCCTTATGATAAATAAGGGAACTAAAGCGCAGGCGGAGGGGAGAATTTTGGACTGCCGTGATGGGTACGTGTGAAGCGGCGGTCCAGAGCAGCCATTCGCAAAACCACGGAACAAGACATACAGACATACAAGCAGATATATACAGTCGTAGAATATACAAACACGCATAACTAAAGGGCGAGGAAGACAACAGCATAAAGAGAGAGAGAGAGACAGACAGACAGGCCACACACGCACGCACTCGCACACAAACACAGAGCATATCATCCATATATGCATGTATAGAAATTGCCCGGCACATAACAAACAACATCCAGCTCATTTGAATACAAAATAATACTGAAAAATGTATTCGTTAACCGATCCAACTATCATTACTGTTTATCATTTATCTCAATTCCTTCATACTTAGAAGGGAAAAAAAAACATCATAACCCGGACTTAAACTCGTGAACAATAATAAAAAAGAAAAAAAAATAGGAATGAAATTATCCCAAGTTTTTTTTTTTTTTTTTTTTTTTAATATAAGTATAATAATATATAAGTGTAGTTTTTCTATCTTCTTTCCCGAAATAAGAGTTATAGAGTATATTCCGTGTCCACTTATCACCATTCTCCGACGTTCTTGCCTGCGCATGACCAAAGCAATCAATAAAATGTACAGATAAATAATAACAGCAGTAACATCATCACCATAACCTTATCATCATGACCAAAAACTCATTATTATTACTAATATAATTATCCTTATGATCACCATTATCATTACTATTTTCATTTTTACTCTTAATAATATCATCACATCAATAATAACAAAACTAACAAAAATATTTATTTGCTGTTGACAGGCTACCGAACAGACATCCGGGAACTCGAGAGAAACAGACCGAGAAGTAGCAGAGAGAGAGAGAGAGAAAGAGAAAGAGAGAGAGAGAGAGAGAGAGAGAGAGAGAGAGAGAGAGAGAGAGAGAGAGAGAGAGAGAGAGAGAGAGAGAAGAGAGAGAGAGAGAGAGAGAGAGCGAGAAAGAGCGTGTCGGGGGCAGACAGACAGACAGACAAACAGAGAGACAGTACCAGAAAGAAAAAGGCATAAACAACAGAAAGATAGATCAGATTCTACTTTTATCATTGTCGCAATAACCAAAATCGTATAAAAAACAACAAATATTATATATAATATAAAAAAAATAAGCTACCTTATTTTCAATACTGAAAACCGATTCAGAATAACAGAAACAAGTAAACTATGATCATTATCATCACTATTCCTTTTTTTTGAGCGCGTGTGCCATTACCATCATCATCATTAGTATCATTACTATTACCATTATCATCATCGTTACTATCATTAATATCATCATGTCACGCATTTCTCCCGTTACGAAACCAACACAAAGAAAAACACGTAAATAACATTCTATTCCCTCTCCCTTTGTTACGAAACAACACAACCGAAAAAAGGGGTTACTCTTTCCCCTTTTATAAATCCACGAAAATATACACACAGACCACCAGGCTCTCCGGCGTGGCTGCGCTTCGGTGCACTTCAGGTCAAAACCGGGACGAGTTTATTCGCTTTTAAAGGATATTGTAAAGAGTGGAAGGAGGAGGAGGAGGAGAAAAAAGAAAGTGGAGGAGGGGGAGGTGGAGGAGAAAAAAGAAGGTGGAGGAAGAGGAGGAGAAGGAGAAAAAAGAAGGTGGAGGAAGAGGAGGAGGAGGAGAAAAAAGAAGGTGGAGGAAGAATAGGAGGAGGAGAAAAAAGAAGGTGGAGGAGGAGAAAAAAGAAGGTAGAGGAGGAGGAGGTGGAGGAGAAAAAAGAAGGTGGAGGAAGAGGAGGAAGAGGAGGAGGAGGAGGAGGAGGAGGAGGAGAAAGGAGGAGGAGGAGGAGGAGGAGGAGGAGAAGGAGGAGGGGGAGGAGGAGGAGGACGAAAAATTGGAGGAGGAGGAGGAGGAAAAGAAAAAGAGAAAGATGATGATGAAGTAGAAGAGATAGTGGAAAATAGAAAGAGTAAAGAAAGAAGAGACAAAACTAAAACGAAATAAAAGACAAAAATAAGGAAAGAGGGAGATGAGATGGAGAAAAAAAAACGAAAACGAAAAACAAGAAGAGAAGAGAAGAGATAAGGAGAGGCAGAAGAACATGCAAGAAAGAGAAAACGAAAAGAGGAAGAAGAGAAAAAAAAATAAAAAGAAAGAAAGAAGGACGAAGAAGAGAGAGAGAGAAATAAAAGAAAGAGAGGAAGAAAATCTTAACAGGCCATCACCGCAGCCAATCTCTCGCATCACAAACTCAATTACTGACACTCATTTACTAAATCATCGCGTCTGGCTTACCAATCTATCAGTCAGGTTACGCTCTGGCTTCCAAATGGCACTCCATTAACAAAGCCAACCCATGCCAAGTGTGGGCATGTTTCTGTGTGTGTGCGAGAGAGAGGGAGAGGGAGAGGGAGGGAGAGGGAGAGGGAGAGGGAGGGGGAGGGAGAGAGAGAGAGAGAGAGAGAGAGAGAGAGAGAGAGAGAGAGAGAAGAGAGACAGAGAGACAGACAAGAGAGAGAGAGAGAGAGAGAGAGAGAGAGAGAGAGAGAGAGAGAAGAGAGAGAGAGAGAGAGAGAGAGAGAGAGAAAAAGAGAAAGAGAAAAAGGAAAAAAAAGAAAAGAAAAGAAAAGAAAGAAAGAAAGAAAAAAAAAGCACAAACCAACACCCACGCAAGAGCACCGCCCCCCCTCCCCTCCACCCTCCCACCTCACGCCCTCGCCCCGACCGGAGCACCGACTCCACGGGCGGGATTTACGCCGTGCGAGCGAAGCCGACGGGCGGGCGGCGACGAGGCTCGGCCGCCGACCCGAAGGCCCAATCAGCCGGTCTCGCCTCCAGCACTGGGGGGGGGGGGGGGGGGGGCTTCTACTTGTTTCCTCTTCTTCTTCTTCTTCTTCTTCCAAGTCCCTTTCCCTCTCTATTGTCTCGTTTCAGTGTGTCTTCTTTCGCTAAATAGTTTTTTTTCTAAATAAAAAGTATTTTCCTTTCCTTTCCTTTCCTCTATTTCTCTCTCTCTCTCTCTCTCTGTCTCTCTCTCTCTCTCTCTCTCTCTCTCTCTCTCTCTCTCTCTCTCTCTCTCTCTCTCTCTCTCTCTCTCTCTCATTATTTTCTCATTAACTCTTTACCTCGTTCGCCATTTTTTCTCTCTCTCTTCTAAGTACAAGGCATTTTCCTTTTTCCTTCCTTCCTCTCTTTCTTCTTATTCTCGTTATCTCTCTCCTTTAGATTCCCTCCGCCCTATTATCATTTTTCCCCTACCCTCTCTTTATCTTATCGTTTCTTATTACAACTTCCATGTTCTCTTTCTCTTTCTTACTAATAACTTTCCTGCTCTTCCTCCCTACTCCAATCTCTTCCGATTTTTTTCCTTATCACACACTTTCCTCTCCCCTTCATTGGTCCTGCGCTCTATCCCCTCTTCGCTTTTCCTTTCTTTTTTACTCTCCTTCTCCAATAATCATTCATTCCTACGCTTTCCTCGCACTCCTTCATTCTTCCTTTTTTTTCCTCCTCTCCCTCCATACCTATTTCTCTCACTCTCTGCTTCCTCTTTCTCTTCCTACCTTTCCCTCTTTCTCTCCACCTTCCATTTTTTCTCTTTATTCTTTTTGTCTCTCTTCCAACTCTCTCCCTTTTCTCTCATTTTCCTCCACTTACTCTCTTTCTCTACCTCTCAATCCCTTTTTCACTTTCTATCACTTCCTCTCTCCCTCTCTCTCTATCTTTCTACCTTTTTCAACCTATTCTCTCTCTCTCTCTCTCTCTCTCTCTCTCTCTCTCTCTCTCTCTCTCTCTCTCTCTCTCTCTCTCTCTCTCTCTCTCTCTCTCTCTCTCTCTCTTTCTTTCTCTCTCTCTCTCTCTCCTTCCCCTTTTCTCTTCCTCTCCCTCTCTCTCTCCCTCTTTCCCATTCCCTCCACCCCCTTTTCTCTCACGTTCCTCCAACCTCTCCCTCCCTCCCTCCACCCTCTCTTCTCCCTTACTTCCTCTCTTTCTCCCTCACTTCACTCCTCCTGGCACTCAGCCCCCAAGTGCCCGCCCACACGACAAACGAGTGCCCAGAAGCTGCAAATCTCGCGATCACTTACACGCCCGCACGGACCGCCGCCCTGGAGGCATCTCTATCCAATATCCTAATATCCTACACACCCTCTGACCCAACTCCTACATAGGCCCCGTGGATAGTACGTCTTCTGTCCTATTCCAAAGGCTTCGCTATCCTAGATCTAACCATTCCAAAGGCATAGCCATATATCACACCCCTATAAATAACGCCCCTAAACGCTTCCTATATCCTGTTCTATATCCTATACCCAAAACACGAACGCCTATATCCTGTGTCCCGTGTTTCACCTTGCAAATGGTTGCACCGATAAAATTGGTCTTTGGAGAATTGACACATCAAGGCAAGAAATATCACCGCCACAATCAATACGGACAAACAAACAAACAAACAAACAAATAAAAATATGCTGAAAATAATGAAAAAATAATATATCTGCGTCTTAATCTATTCCTCTATCTATATATCTGTGTTTACTTATTCACTTCTTTGCCGCTTTATCCAATTACCTCTCTATTTACATATTTATCAATATGTGCCTATCTATCAATCTATCTAATCTCTCTCCAACCCTCTCCTACACACACACACGCGCACACACACACACACACACACACACACACACACACACACACACACACACACACACACACACACACACACACACACACACAATCGCAATACCACGCCACAGAAACCACCTTCCCCCCAACCCATCCCCCTCCCAGACACCCCCCTCCCTCACCCCCCCCCCCGCCGCCACACAAACCCAACCCCAAACATCCCTCGAGCCGGTAATACAGCTCCCTTCGCCGCAGAATCAACATCGGCTTCCTTGGAACGAGGACAGAAATGAAAGAGAGGGAACGCTTTTCCTTGGGGGCGTAGAGAGGGAGGGAGAGAGGGAGGGAGGGAGGGAGGGAGGGGGGAGGGAGGGAGGGAAGGAGGGAGGGAAGGAGGGAGGGTTGGATGGAAGGAGGGAGGGAGGGAGGGAGAGAAGGAGGGAGGGTTGGAGGGAAGGAGGGAAGTAGGGAGGAGGAGGAAAAAGGAAATGAAAAGGAGGAGAATATGGAAGAGTAGGAGGAGGAGGAGGAGGAGGAAGAGTTACGGGCCTGAATCGAAGCCGCACCGTTCATCCAACATGGCACACACTCTTCCTTAATTGCTTTTCTTTTTTAAAAATATATCCTTTTCAGCTATTCATTTCCCTCCCCCCTCTCCCTCTCCCTCTCCCTCTCTCTCCCTTCTCACTCCCCCGTCTCCCTCTCCCTCCTCACTCTCTCTCTCTCTCTCTCTCTCTCTCTCTCTCTCTCTTCTCTCTCTCTCTCTCTCTCTCTCTCTCTCTCTCTCTCTCTCTCTCCTTCTCCCTCCTCACTCTCTCTCTCTCCCACACCGTCACCCTCTCCTTTTCCTTCCTCCCCCCCCCCTTTACTCTACATCCGTCACATTATGGCATCAACACATAACATCAGCGCTCGCTTACACAGCAGCCTGGCACCCATTAAGACTCACCCCCCCCCCTCTTCCTTCTTTCCTTCCTTCCTTCCTCCGCCCCTTTCGCTATTCTCCCCTTACTCTTCTCTTCTTATTCCATCCCCATCCCTTTCTTCTCCCGCTCTCCTATTCCCCCTTCCACTCCTCCCTCCTCCCTCCTTCTTTCTTCCCCTCCTTCTTCTTCCTCATTCTCTTTCTTCTTCTCTTCCTCTTCCTTCTTCTTCATTCTCTTTCTTCTTCTCCCTCTCTTTCCTCATTCCTCCTTTTCTTTCTATTTCTCCCCCTCCTCTTTCTCTTCTCTCCTCCCCTCCATCCCCTTCCCCCCATTTCTTACCCTTCCCTCCCTCCCTCCCTCCCTCGGTCCCTCCTTCCCTCCGTCCCTTCCTCCCTCCCCCCCTCCCTCCCTCCCCCGGCGTCTGGTGACCCTCCAGCTCCCCTGCGAGAAGGACAAAGGGAACCGCCAACCGTACGGCGCACGTAACCCACACCGCTGCCCTGTGCCGTACAGCCTGCCTGCCCCGACCGCTACACGAATGCCCTCCTCCTCTCTTTTACCCTTCCCTTTCCCCCCCAAAAAAAAAATTATGCCTGATTCTGCCTACTAATGCGCGTGTCCAATGCGGAACAACGACATCCCATACGTACATAAAAGTGCATAATGGCACACAGCACGGACATCAGCGCCGTGGTTTATGCCGTCTGGGCCAAGATGAGGAGGACGAGTCTCTCTTCACGTCGAAATAAAACAGCAGGGAGCGTGAATAGCGTCGTCTGTGCATGGCGACGCGCCGCTCATGCACCAGCGCTGGCCTCCGTGACCCTCCGGAAGTCACGGGGGTCATGCATTTCCATATTTCCTTTCTCCCATGTCCCGACTTCATCAATACGACTAACATCTTCGACGTTTCAGACAAAAATATCCGAGATCTCACAATAAAAAAAGATAAATAAAATAGCGACAACGGATAAAAACCGATAATCGCCAGATATTCCTGAGTAACCATCACAACAGATAAAAATAAAACCTAGCAGATTAAACCAAATAAATAAATAAAATAAAGTTAAAAATAAAACCTACCATGACAGATAAATACCAAAAAATAAAGCTAAAAACAAATCATCCTGCCAGATAAGAAAATAAAAGATAAAACCACCATAACATATTGATAAAAGATAAGCCTCACGCCTATGAACAATAAACTGAATACTGGCTCCGCTAATTTACAGAAAAAGCAAAAAAAGCGAAAAAACATCAAACGATTTCGTGTGTATTTATCTGCACAAGGAATCCCGGACCTGGATGTTCATTACGAGTTCATTACGTTAACTCAATTAATTCAACAAACCATCTTTTTCTCTTTCCGAATCTTATTTACTTTTCAATTTCAATATTTTTTTTCTCGCTTCACACTGGACATTATCTTGTTTACCTGACTGCTAAGATAATATATTCTGATTTTCGAGAACATAATCATCTTTATAAAATAGTGAAACTTGCATGATAAATACGAACTTAAATAAATAAATAAATAAATAAAATACTCGGTAAGAAAATCCGAATAATAGCTACGATACAAACAAGAATAAGCGAAACCAACATAAGAGATGAACGAGGAAAGGACACGAGCAAGATGACTTATGGCAGTCATTCGAACTTCTTCCCCTCCCTTACCCCCCTCTCCCTCCCTCCCACCAATCCCCCTTCCCCCCTTTCCTCCCTATCCTCTTCCTCTCCATTTCCCACCTCCATCTCCTATCCCCCTGTTCATCCACCCTTCCTCCCTTCCACCCTCCTTCCCTCCCCTCCCTTCCTCCTCCCTCTCCCCTTCCTCCTCCCTCCCTCCTCCCTCTCCCCTTCCATCCCTCCCCTCCCTTCCTCCATCCCTCCCCCTCCCTCCCTCCCCTCTCCCCCTAAACCCCAACCTCGTCCTAGCGAGAGGCCCAAATCCCCCCCCCCCCCGAGCCTCCACTGCGGTACTCTCGTGTCGCAAATTGGCGTCATCTCCGGATTCAAAAAATGGGGAATATCTCCTATTTCCGGACACTCCTGGGATGCCTAATGTTGTTTATTTCTTTATTTAGTTAGTTAGTCCTTTCTTTACTCACAATTTGAATAAAAAAGAAAAGAAAGAAAGACAAGAAAAAAATAAAATAAAATGCTGGACTTTTTCCAATCCATCCTTACAAAAAAATCTTTATTTTGTTTACGCATTTATCTGATTGTTTACTTGTCTATTAATTTATTTATCCATCTATCCATTTGTTGATTAACCTATTTATCTATCTATGCATTTATCTATCTATTTATCTATCACTTATCTCGTTTTATCTTCATTTTTATCGCTTTGTGTTACTGCTTTTCGTTTATTTTTCTTTTTTGCTCCGTCTTTGTAAGAGTGTACGAGCACACACCAGTCACTTGAGTTGCTTTTTGCATGTTTCTGTATCTAAGCCACGTATGTCAGACGCGGGTGTCAGACGTAGGCGTTAGACGTACGTGTTAGAGAGAGTGTCGGTGATAACGTGTCTGCATACTGCCCGCGCGCGCGTGTGCGTGCAAGCTCGTCCACTCACATCTTACGCAAAAACACATCCAAAAAACAAAGAAAGGGCCATCCCCCCCTCCCCGCCTCTCCCCCCCGCCCACCCTCCACCCCACCCTCACAGGAACGCCCCCCCCGCAGCCCTTAGACAAAAAGCGTGGGCGTACATCCCCCTCGAGCCGCCGCTGCCTTAACTGCGGTTCGGGAAGGAAGTTTATGGCGCGGCGTCCGCCCTAAGCCGCTCTTTTATATCCGGTCATTAAACCCGCTTTTCTTGATAATAATTCCGATGTTGGTAATTGGATGCGCGCGCCTTAATCCCTGCCTTCAAAGAAACAGAGAGAGAGAGAGAGAGAGAGAGAGAGAGAGAGAGAGAGAGAGAGAGAGAGAGAGAGAGAGAGAGAGAGAGAGAGAGAGAGAGAGAGAGAGAGAGAGAGAACGCGCGCGCGCGCGCGTGTGTGTGTGTGTGTGTGTGTGTGTGTGTGTGTGTGTGTGTGTGTGTGTGTGTGTGTGTGTGTGTGTGTGTGTGTGTGTGTGTGTGTGTGTGTGTGTGTGTGTGTGTGTGTGCGCGTGTGTGTTTGAGCATGCATGCGTTCGTGCATGCGTGCGTGCGTGAGTGCGTCTTCGCATACACTGCAGCAACCGCCCAACTAAAACACTCGCTCATGCTCTGCCTTATTCCATCTCACTTTCAGATTTATCATTCCCATTGCAATTACGTTTTCTTTATCCTCGCCGTGTTGCAGATTATCCGTAATTAGACCGGTTTAGTCAGCTGTTATGCCTGACATCTGCAAAGCCATTCCATCAGCTTATCTGTCATCTCGCCGCGGGTGATGTAAACAGAGGGATGTTGCAGCCTGGCGTTGGAGTGATGCGGCCGAGGGGAGAGAGGCAGTCCATGTAACTCAGATTTATATTAAAAAAGAAAAAAAACTAACAGACAAACGCATGTCACATGAGGCGATGGCGACAGCGTTCTTCCTCTATTTCATTTTATAAAGAACTTGGGAATTTCTGGCTAACTCTTTACGTGTATCTTTTCTCTCGCTCTCTCTTTCTCTGTCATTTTTTTTCTTTATTTCTTTCATTATTCAATTATCTATTTATTTCTCATTCTCGGTTTGTCTG
>NC_051411.1:40359814-40362314 GCF_015228065.2 Penaeus monodon
CCTTCTCCCCTCTTCCCTCCCCTTCCTTCCCCCCTTCTTCTCCTCCATCTTTCCCTGTTCCCTCCCTGCTTCCTCTTCCCCCATTCCCTCCCTCCTCCCTCTTTCCCCCTTCCCTCCCTCCTCCCTCTTTCCCTCCCTTTCCTCCCTCCTCCCTCTTCCCACCTTCCCTCCCTCACTCCCTCCTCCTCTCTCTTCCCCCCTTCCTTCCCTTCCTCCCTCCTCCTTCCTCTTCCCCCCTTCCCCCCCCCCTCTTCTCTCGCAATCAATATTGGATACTAACGGCTCT
The DNA here is from genome assembly GCF_015228065.2 of Penaeus monodon. Taxonomy (NCBI): domain Eukaryota; kingdom Metazoa; phylum Arthropoda; class Malacostraca; order Decapoda; family Penaeidae; genus Penaeus; species Penaeus monodon. The sequence goes on from NC_051411.1 coordinate 40,360,101, forward strand.
TCAGCCTCTTAAGAATCTCGTTGAATTTTTGAACAGGTGACCAGACTAACTTTGAGACGAACACTTAAAAGCTTTAGTGAAAAACAGAAAAAGGGGAAAAGGAGGAAAAGAAAAACCCAGAACTCTTTCAGAAGTATAAATGGGGGAGGGGGAGGGTAGTGAGGTGGAGGGGGAGGGGGGAAGTGGTGGGTGAGTGGAAAGCGTAGGTGGAGGGGGGAGGGGGAGGGGAAGAGGGAGAGGGGGGGGGGAGTTAAAGAGGGCCCGTTTTTTATCAGCCAAAGTAATAAAAGTATGTGGAGGTTACATAGAAAATTCAGGCATTATCGCCTTATGGCTGTCGCGTCGGTTTCGGGGAAAAGTCAAGGCGGCAAGATTCGCCAGCACGCCGCTTCGCATTCCCCGCCGCCTGCCATTTGGGGCTTTTCTGCTCCTCCTGCTTCTAATTCTCTTTCTTCTTCGCCTTTCCCTTTCTTTCCCTCTTCCCCTTTCTCCTCTCTCGCTCTCGCTCTCGCTCTCTCTCTCTCACTCTCTCTCTCTCTCTCTGTTTCTCTCTCTCTCCTCTCTCTCTCTCTCTCTCTCTCCTCTCCTCCTCTCTCTCTCTCTCTTCTCTCTCTCTGTTTTCGCTCTCTCTCTCTCTCTCTCTCTCTCTCTCCCCTCTCTGTTTTCTCCTCTCCTCTCTCTCTCTCTCTCTCCTCTCTCTCTCTCTTCTCTCCCTCTCTCTCTCTCTCTCCTCTCTTTCTCTCTCTTTCTCTCTCTCTCTCTCACCCTCTTTCTCCTCTCTCTCTCTCTCTCCCCTCTCTTCTTTTCTCTGTTCTCTCTCTCTCTCTCCCTTCTCTCCCCTCCTCCTCCCCTCTCATCTTCTCCTCCTCTCTTCTCCTCCTTCCCTTCTCCTCTCTCTCTTCTCCTCCTCTCTCCTCCACCCCCCTCCTCCCTCCTCCTCCACTCCCTCTCCCACCTCCTCCTCCTCCCCCCTCCTCCTCCCCTCCCCTCCCTCCTCCCCTCCTCCTCCTCCCCCTCCCCTCCTCCTCCTCTTCCCCTCCTTCCTCCCCTCCCCCCCCCACTCCTCCTCCTCCTCCTCCTCCACCTCCTCCCCTTCCCTCATGTCGCCTCCATCATTCGTCTTCCCTCGATGTCGCTCTCCTGATTACTCCCCGGGGACCGTTGGAGTCGCGGAACGGGGGGGGGGGGGGGTGAAAGAGAGATGGGGCGAAATGAGGAGGATGAGAGGGAAGAAGAGGGGGAGAGGAGGAGGGAAGATGAGGGGGAAAAGGAGGGGGGAAGAAGTGAGGGGGAGAGGAGAGAATTGGGGGAGAGGAGGAGGAAAGGAGAGGAAGGGAGGGGGGAAGGAGGAGATGAGGAGGGAGGAAGAAGAGATGAGGAGGAGAGGAGAGGAGGGGAGAGGAGAAAATAGAGGGAGAGGAGAAGCAAGTGAGGAGTGGGGAAGAGAAGAGGGAGTGAGAGAGAGGAGAGAGAGAACGGGGAAAGGAGGCAAGGTAGAAGACGATTAAGGGAGGAGGAGGCGGCCAGTTAATTGGGGGTAATAAGGAAAGGAGGAGGAGAAGGCAAGCCAAGGGAAGGGGAAGAAAAGGCAATGTAAGAGAGAGGATTAGCGGAGTAGAAGGGAGAAGGGAGAAGGGAGAAGGGAGAGGAGGGAAATGGATGAGAAGGTGAAATGGTGAAATTGAATTCTAAATTTCAGCAACTGTACTAATGGTGAAAAGGATTTTGATAAAAATTTTAAAAAGTTGATGATAATATTTCTACGAATGACAACGGCGACTACAAAATAATATTAATAAAGATAACGGTGACGATAACAGCAGCAACAACAGTCATCATCATAATGCCATTAAGAATACAAATACGAAAAATCACTCCTGTTATTGGTATTAATGTTACTGATAAGAACTAACATCTTCATTATACAAATAATAATAATAATAATAATAATAATAATAATAATAATAATAATAAATAAAAATAAAAATAAATAATAAACAATAATAACAATAAATAACAGTAATAAATAACAATAAATAATAATAACAAAGTTGATAATAATAAATAATAATAATAACAGCAACAACAAAAGAAAACAACAAAAACAATAATGAAATACACTCACTCCTAATATTGTAGAAACACCCTCGCCAGCCCCCCCCCCCTACCTCATCCCCTCCCCCCCTCCCCCCCAGCGGGCCAGACGAGTAAACA
>NC_051411.1:40370032-40377532 GCF_015228065.2 Penaeus monodon
GCGTGGGTGCGTAGTGTCCCTTTCTTTTTCTCTTTCTCTCTCCTGCTCTCTCTCCTTCACTTACTCGTATTCCTACTCCTCCTCTTCCTCCTCCCTTCTCTATTTCTTGTTGTTCTTCTCCGCATGTCAGGGCCGCTAAAAAATACTTCCGTGGCACAAGGTTATTAAAAAACTTATAACCTAACATTTCATAACTTATCTCTTCATTTCTTTGTGAAAAAAAAACAATAATAACAAAAACAACAAAAAACAAAAACAATAACAAAAACAGCAAAAATAAAACAAAAACAATAGCAAAAACAAAAACAATAACAAAAACAAAAATAATAATGATGATAATGATAATAACACTAGTATAATAATAATATTAATAATAATGATAACAATAATAACAACCAAACCATCACGAACACAAGCACCAACCACACCAACCAGAAAAGCAGAATGACCCCCCCCGCCCCCCTTCGCTCCGAGCCTCACCCCGCGAGCACATCATTATCGAACAGAGCCAAAGCACAGCCTCCGATCCATCACTCTTCTCCATAAAAGAGAGCAGCATCCGGTTGGAGGGAGGGAAGAGAGAGAGAGAGAGAGAGAGAGAGAGAGAGAGAGAGAGAGAGAGAGAGAGAGAGAGAGAGAAAAGAGAGAGAGAGAGAGAGAGAGAGAGAGAGAAAGAGAGAGAGAGAGAGAGAGAGAGAGAGAGAGAGAGAGAGAGAAGAGAAGAGAGAGGAGAGAGGAGAGAGAGAGAGAGAGAGAGAGAGAGAGAGAGAGAGAGACAGAGAGAGAGAGAGAGAGAGAGAGAGAGAGAGAGAGAGAGAGAGAGAGAGAGAGAGAGGAGAAGAGAGAGAGAGGAGAGGAGAGAGAGAGAGAGAGAGAGAGAGAGAGAGGAGAGAGAGAGAGGAGAGGAGAGGGAGAGAAGAGAGGAGAGGAGAGAGAGGAGAGAGAGAGAGAGAGAGAGAGAGAGAGAGAGAGAGAGAGAACAATCCTCCTTTGGAGAGAAGATCTTGGTCCTTCATTGTTCACAGATAAAAAACAAGAGGAAAGAAAAAAAGAAAGAGGCAGAGATGAAGAGAGGAAAAGGAGGGAAAAAAGATTATTCATCCAAGAGGAAGGGAACAAGATGTCGGCGTCATTAAGGAAGGAAATTACTTCTTTTGTTCCGTGTTGTTATATTTACTCTCGTTGCAGCCGCCGTGGGTTTAATTTTGCTTCCTGCGCTTCGGATCAAAGTTATCTTTCCCTAATCATATTTCGTATGAATGCAAGTATGTATACACACCTTTCCTTCACATAAATAAAAGATCTCTCTCTCTCTCTCTCTCTCTCTCTCTCTCTCTCTCTCTCATATATATATATATATATAAAATATATAATATATATATATATATATATATATATATATATATATATATATATATATATATATATATATCCCTCTTTTCCCGTTTGTGTGTGTCTCCATCTCCCCCTCTCCCCATCCACCCATACGCGCGCACATTCACGCACACACACACACACAAACCACCGATAACCCATATCACATATGACCCCCCCCCCCCCATTAAATAAAAATGACTCCCCACGCCGCAACCGCCATCATAAACTTTTTTTCTCGACGACAATTCTCTTTCAAACAATTCCCTTCCCGGACGCCTTCCTCTTCACCTCTTCGAAAGCCATCAAAATAAACCCAAACGTGACCTTATCTAAAAAAAAATAACTCAACGCTATAATCTCTCGCCTTCTGTCCTCTTTCTCCTTTTTATTGGAGGATTTTGCTATTATATCTCCGCAAAAGCAGGTGGGACAGGGACAGAGAAGAATGTGGAGAGGAGGAGGAGAAGGGAGAAAGGGGAAAGAGGAAAGAAGAAGGGAGGAGGAGGAGGAGGAAGGAGAAGCAAGGAAAGGAGGAGGAGGGAGGAGGGAGGAGGAGGAGGAGGAGGAAGAGGGAGGGGGAGGAGGAGGGCGGAGGAAGAGGAGGAGGAATAGATGGAGGTGGAAAATGCTAGGAGGAAGAGGAAATAGCAGCAATGCGAACAAGGACAAAATATGGGTCACGCTGCGTACCTCTCAGTGCGTTCTCTTATCTACCTTCGTTACCCAAATCTTCCGCGTACTCACGTGCATACCGATTAGAATGGGGGAAGAGGAAAACGAGGAGGGAGGGAGGAGAGGGAAAGGGAGAGGGAGAAAAGAGACGGAGGAAAGAAAAAGAGAGAGAGGGGGAGAGGAAGAGAGAGGGAGAGATAGAGACAGAGAGAGAGTGAAATGTAGACAAAAACTTGAGAAAGGGAGACATCGAGATGAGAAAGGGCGACAGGAGAAGAGACAAATCAAAACGGAAAGAAGAGCGAGGGAGAAAGACAAGTCGCGAGCTTCTCCGAGGGGCGGTGTGTTGGCCGCAAGCCCAAATCTGCATGCGACAGAACGCAATCTCTGGGGGACTTATTGAGTTACTATCGGCGGTTCCATTGTGGGAGACAGAAATAGGGCGACCCAGGCCATACGCACGTGGGAATGCTTAATGCCGTCCTCTCCCCAGAAAAAAAGGCAGGAGAAAGGAAAACAAAGTATAGCTTACGCATCAACATAAATACATATTCATACGTACACACAAACGCCTGTAAACGTACAGATATACATATGATAATCAGGAACAGAAAATATTCCATGCCCTTACGTACATACATATTCATGCATACATACATACATACATATGCACGCTTGTATACGTACATAAATACATACAATAATCAGAAAAAAATCGACCTCACTGACGTAACTTTGAGACACGAAGCAGCATTTCCGAGGACAAACAAGGGGGAGAAAGAAATAGATTCTATAAATAAATGCTTCCTCCATACAAACCAAAATAAATGACAGAGGAAATGAAAGAAATGTCACAAAAGCGAGTCTATTTTTATTATGTATGAAGCTCTTTGGGATAAAATTTAGTGCATCATGAGTAACTGGGAAAGGCAGTGCGCGGGCGTGTGTTTGCGTTTGTATGTTTGTTCGTGTTTGTGCGTGGATGTATGTCCCATGAAATAAAGAAACGAGAAAGTGCAACAGAAAAACAACAACAAATACAACAAAAACAGATTTTAAAAATCAGAAAACAAAGACGACGCATTTAATACGAGAGACAAGAAACAGAAAAAAGTGAAAATCAGAAAACTGAAAAGTAAGCAGGCTAAAAGGCAGAGAGAAAAAAAGACAGAGACAGAAGAAAAGAAAAGAAAAAAAATGGCAGCAGCAGGATATAAAACATACCGAACAAAGATAAGATAAAGAAGATAAGCCTCCATTGTGTAACGAGATGGCGACGAGATGGAGTGCCCGGGGGGAGGGGGAGGGGGGAGGTGAATGGCGGTCAGGTGAAGGAAGACTCAATGAGACGAGGTTATTTTGAGGAGGGGGGAGGGGGGGAGGGGGAAGAGGGGAAAGGAAACAAGAGAGGGGGGAAAGGAGGGGAGAGGGGGAGAGGAAAAAGAGGGATAAAAAGAAGGGAGAAAGGAAAAAGGAGGGTTGAAAAGGGAGGAGGGAGGGACCAGGGGGAAAAGAGAGAGGTAAAAAGGATGGAGTACAAAGGGGAGGGGGAGAGGGATCTGGGGGGAGAAACAGAGGGGAAAAAAGTGAGAGAGAGGGAGGGGGAAGGAGAGAAAGAGGAAGAGGAGGAGGGGAAGGCTGAGAGGAAAATAGGAGGGGTGAAAAGGAGGGAAGGAGGAGGAAGAGGAAGAGGAAGAGGAGGAGGAGGAGGAGAACGGGGAAGACGATGAGGGCGACGATGAAGGAAAGGAAAAGGAGGAAGAGGAGCAAAAGCAGTAAAAATAAAATAAGAATAAAAAGACACTGAAAAGAAAAGAAAAGAAAAGGCTTGCAGGGACGGAGGAAACGAAGAAAGGAGAGGAGAGAAGGGAGTGAAGAGGAGACGAGAGACACGAGAAGACAGAAAAGTGAATAGAGATTGGAGAAACTAGACAGACGAGAGAAAATGAAGAAAAAAAAAACAGAGGAGAGAAGAGGAGAGAAGATGAGGAGAGAAGAGAAGCGTCGTGAGGAGAGAAGAGAAAAGAGAGGGAGAGGAGAGAGGGAGAGGAGAGAAGAGAAAAGAGAGGGAGAGGAGAGAGGGAGAGGAGAGAAGAGAAAAGAGAGGGAGAGGAGAGAGGGAGAGGAAAAAAGAGAAAAGAGAGGGAGAGGAGAAAGAGCGCGAGCGAAAGAGATATTACCCCCTTTCTTGAGATCGTTAAAGGGGAAAAAATATTGGAAAGATAAGTGAATTTGGTTCCGCCTCATTGGTCCGCACCGCCTCGCCGGGTTGCATTCCGTTGCAGCGTTCGATAAGCATTCGAAGGAGTGAAAATGTCCCGATTGCAGACGAGAATAAGAAGCCGCGAGACGCCGAGACACTGATAAGGATTCGGACGTGGCCATCGGCCGCTCGAATTAAGATGTTCGGGATAAGGGAAGGCACGGCGAATGAAAAAGGAAAAGGGAAAAAGGAAAAGGGAAAAAGGAAAAGGGAAAAAGGAAAAGGGAAAAAGGAAAAGGGAAAAAGGAAAAAGATAAAAGTGGGAAAAATGAAAAAGGAAAAAAGAAAAATGAAAAAAAATGAAATAAGGAAAAAGAAAAAGGTGGGAAAATAAACAAGAAAAAAATACAAGCGAAAAAGAGAAAGTTGGGGAAATGGAAGAGAGAGAGGGAAAAAGGGAAAGCTGGAGGAATAAAAGGGAAAAAAAAGAAAAAGAAAAAAGAAAAAGTTGGGAAAAAGGAAGAGAGAAAGTGGATAAGGGAAGGCGGGACTAAAAAGGGGAAAAGAGGAGACTCAAGGAAGAGAGAGAAAATTTATTCAGTAAAAAAAGTAAAGGGAAGGACATGACTTAAAAAAAGAAAAAAAAGAGAGAAAACATGGAAGAAAGAGAACAAAAAAAGAAAAGGCAAATAAAAAACAAACAGGAAGCCTGAAAAAAAATAAAAACAAACACGGCGCTAATTAGTCTAACGAAACGGAAAAAATATGGAAGGTCAGAAAAAAACGCAAAAGAATAGAATAAAAAATAGACATTAAGAACTGGACGAAAGAACATCAAGAGAAGGAAAGGAAAAACAGAAGAGAAGGATAAAAAACAAACAAACAAACACAAAATCCATCCAAAGGCGTAACATCATCTTAATACACAAACAGTCAGAAGCAAAACACGAAGAAAAGAAAAATGAAGTAACGAGGAAGGAAGCAGAAAGATACAAGAACAGACTGAAGAAGAAGAGAACAGAGATTAAAGAACACAAAAAGGACTTAAATAATAACAATAATAATAATTGAAAATAATGAAAATGAAAATAGACAAAAATAACAATAATAACAACAAAGGCAATACCGATAATAATTAATCAAATGAATAAACAAACAAACAAATTAATAAACAAACACATAACCGAGATAAAAGATAAGATCAGCTGGCAGAGGCGGAGAGGAGAGAGCGAGAGAGGAACGGCCGGGGTGAGGAGAGAGCGAGAGAGGAACGGCCGGGAGAGAGAGAGAGAGAGAGAAAAAAAGCAAGATCAGGAAAACACAAAAAATGAAGCGTCTAGTTACACGCCAAAGATACAAATCGCTTTCATTACTCAATGTGAGGGAACCTTTGAAAAGCTTACTTTAATGCAGCGTAATGGCTTAATTCCTAAATAAATTGCAGTAATTTACAAGTTGCTTTCATTACTCATTTCAAAGAATCTAGTGGACTGCATGCATGTACTGCCTCAATTTTGCGTTCGTCATAAAGCATGTATTTAATATCGCATTAAACGAATGAAAAAAAATTTCTGTCACGTGAAACAAACAAATAACCGGACTTGAAATGGAAAACGCATCATCATAAAAACATACAAATTACTGTGCACCGGAATTAACAGCAATAATCTGTATAAACAAATATCAAACGGCTATTTTAATAACCCCGTAAAATCTCGATTAGATATGTTTCACACCAACAAAATAATTTAAATACATTTTAGATTGTTTTATCAACAAATATTAATATATATGCACACAGCCATCAAATTTCTAAAACGCATCTCATCTTAGTATCTAATGAGGATATATATATATATATATATATATATATATATATACATATATATATATATATATATATATTATATATATATATATATATATATATATATTATATATATATATATATATAATATATATATATATATATATATACATATATATACATATATATACATATATACACATATATATACATATATATATAAATATATATATAAATATATATATAAATATATATATATATATATATATATATATATATATATATATATATATATATATATATATATATATATATATATACAACGTATGAAAAGTGGCAGAAGTAATCAGCTAAAAGAAGCTACTTCCCAATGATTATCCAAAAATATATACGGCTTTCATACTCGGCACAAGATTAATCCGAGGAATTAATCAACCACTTGATAAATTCAAAGTGTTTGTCTTCCTACTCGACGCTTAATAAGAGGTAAAGAAAAATCCACTTCGGAGAGCTGATCAAACTTTCCTTTTTTCTCCGTCTCTTCACCTCAAAACCCAAAGACCACAACCCACTCACCCTCATCTCGGGACTTCAGTGAATGACCTCACTCTAAGTCAAGTCGGACTGAGAGTTAATTCCTTCATACAATATTCAGGAGTTTACATGTGTGTTGATGAGAAGGTTTGCCAGGGATCTAGAAAACACAAGGTGCATCGATGCGGAGACATAATTAAACATGGGTTGCAAAGACCGTAGAGTTTAACCGCGCATGGCGGAGGGCTGCCTGGCTACGAGAGATTCCAATTATTAACACTACTAGATCTACCGTCCGTGAACTAATCACCTGGCACATATTTTAATACGAATCTCATCTATGCATAGAATGAGAGAGGAAATCCAATCCAAATTCGACATTTCCCGGAAAGATACACGCGGCTGAAATCAAATTCTGGACGAAAACGCACGACACAAGGAATTTCCAAATATCAATCATCTCTCAAATCCTGACGACACGAAACTTTCAATTCTACTTTTGATATTTCAGCTAATAGTGTTTGTAATTTTCAAAATAACGGCATCGCAGGCATTATACCTGTTCATTAATAGGAGATTCTGTAAGGCAATGGCCTACAATTTCAATCGAAAGCGAAATATAGTAATGAGATTCCCATGACAATCAACAAAACAATGACATACATATACATAATATATACATGTGTGTATGTATATGTGTGTGTGTGTGTGTGTGTGTGTGTGTGTGTGTGTGTGTGTGTGTGTGTGTGTGTGTGTGTGTGTGCGCGCGTGTGCGTGCGCGTGCGCGTGCGTGTGTTCGTGCGTATTCGCGTGCTCCTGTGTCTGCGTGCACAAGTCCGTACGTATGTATCCACAAATGTAAATGCACACGTATATGACGGCAGGCCCGAAGTGAGAGGGCCGGAGA
>NC_051411.1:40382532-40389358 GCF_015228065.2 Penaeus monodon
GGGGGCGACCCGGAGTGCCTGACGCCCGACGACGCACGAAGGGGGGGGGGGGGCGAGGCTCCCTTTGAGTCTTGCTAACGGGTCTTCCTCCTCTCTCGTCTCTCTGGGTCTTCCTCCTCCTTCCTCTCTCTTATTCCTGTCTTCCTATTCTCTCTTCAACTCTCTTTCTTTTCTCTGGTCTCCCTCCTCCCTCCTCTTTCGCGTTGAAGGGCCCTGCATCAAGTTCACTCGCGCCAATGACCTGACAATCCGCTAATGTCACGTCATTTCCGAAGTAACCATGGCACAGATGACCCTCTTCCATTACCAAGAGACTTATCTAGACGTCCACGCTGATCTGTGATTCGGGAAAACAAACAAACAAACACACGCGTGCTCCATCAAAGGACGCGCCTACACTACCTGGCATTCCCGTTCGTCGATCATCAAAATCTAACTAAATCAGGATGAAGGAAAATGAAAATAAAAACCGCCGCCGACATTTTTTTCTTCGAACACGGTGCCACTTTGGCCTCTCGGCGGCGTCGACAGGCCGGCCGGTCACCGACTCGCATGACCCGACTCGACTGGGCGGCCACGTGAGTCGGCCAGGGGGAAGGAGGCGAGGGGGAGGCAGCCAAGGCACCAAAAACGGGGGGGGGGGGGGGGAGTTCGCAGCATTCCGACCGGCACTGCATGAGGGCGTTCGATAAGAGCGGTTTTGTATGCAGTGCAATGGGCGGCGATTTATGTCACCGCCGCCGGCTCGGTTATTGCAACGGCTGCTAAATGGGGAAGAAGAAATCTAGGAGAATTGTGCTTCAAATCGCCGCCTCACAATGGCTTCCGCGGATCGCTCGCGCCCAACAAGAAGGCAATCAAGGCGAGTCCGTCCATCAGGCGAGCGAGGAAGGCCGTGGGGCACAGCTGATGCGCCGAGACAGGTGTCCGTTTTTAAAGGGGAAGGAAGGGAAGGAGGAAGGAAGAGAAGGTCGAGGCAGAGGGGGGAGAAAAGCAGCTCCTTGACACAGTAAATCAGTCAGTCAGCAGACAGACCGACAGACAGACACACACAGACACACACACACACACACACACACACACACACACACACACACCTTTCGAGCTGCCAGGATTCCGCTGCGGGATGATGGGGTCTGCACGCCACACCGACGCTCGAGAATCGGCGGCCTCCCCGGGTTTACACCGAAACCCCAATTGGGGAGCTGCAGCGTGAGTGACCGTGCTAAGCCTTCCCCGGAAACCTATTTAAACATCATTCCAAGTCCGGCCGAAAACAGGATTCACAAAAGCCGGCTATACAATGTTAAGGCTTCCACCCCCCCCCCTCTACCCCCATCCTCACCAACCCTTCAACATGATCCTATTTCGGGAGAACAGAAATACTCCTCCTTCGGCTACGGCACTGAGGAGGAGGAGGAGGAGGAGGAGGAGGAGGAGGAGGAGGAGGAGGAGGAGGAGGAGGAGAAGGAGGAGGCGCTCGCCGGGAATCGTCTTTTTGAACGCCACGGATACGAGGCTGTTCAAAGGGCCTCCGGCTTATGAAAGTTAAATAGTAGGGCGTGCTTTCTCTCTCCTTTTCTCTCTCTTCCTTTTTTTAACTTGTCTTTTCATCAGTCGATGCAAGTAAGCCAAGGTGAAGGACTTCTTGAGGAGGCGCTGGCGAAGGCTCCCTTACGTAATCCATTAACAAGGGGGGAGGGAAGGAGGGAGAGAGGACGATGGAAAGGGAGACGGAGAGAGAGAGAGAGAGAGAGAGAGAGAGAGAGAGAGAGAGAGAGAGAGAGAGAGAGAGAGAGAGAGAGAGAGAGAGAGAGAGAGAGAGAGAGAGAGAGAGAGAGAGAGAGAGAGAGAGAGAGAGAGAGAGAGAGAGAGAGAGAGAGAGAGAGGCGTAACACAGAAAACACAAAGAAAAAGAACCTACTCTGACATTTTCATTTACTCAAAATAGAGTGAAAGGCATATTTATCTTTCGCTGTTCCTCAACACCAGAAAAGCCAGCCAAGGCCCCTCGGAGGCGACGTGAAAGCACAGAGGCAGCTTGGAAGGCGCCGGGTCCAGCTGGTTCCGCCAAAGGATTACGTCACACGGCTGAGTACCACGCCAGAAAGGTACCTAAATGAGCTCTGAATGGGACCTGGGTATGATCTTAACCCTGCAAGGGACCTGGTCGAGACCAGATGGGAAACGAAAGCGACCTTACTGAAACGAGACCTGGATGTGACCTGAATGGGAAAGCTATACGACCTGAATGAAGCCTTCATGGAACCAAGATAAGTCCCGATGGGAAAGGAAAGCGATCTGACTCAGACTGAAACGGGACTTGGCTGTGACCTAAATGGGGAAGGTGAGGAAGGAATGTGACAAGAATGAGTCTTGAAAGGGACCTGGCTGGGATCTAAATGAGGAAGGTTTACGACCTGAGTAAGACCAGAATGCGGATATGTACCTGGACCAGCCTTGGCAGGACATGGACTGAGACCAGACTGAGATCAAAACTGAGAACAGAAAATGGCCGAAGTCAATGGAACTTAAACGGGGAAGAACTTAGACAGATAGGGGGTTGAATAACGCCTTTGGATCAGACTGAATAGGGTTTGAATAAGACCTGAATGGACTTGGGAACCGAAACAGGTTTAAATGAAACATAAACGAAACCTAAATGAAACCTTAATATGAAGTGAGTACCTGAATGGGGCGTTTAATTAGACCTGAATGAGACCTTAATGGGGCCTCGGATAAAATCTTAATAGGGGCTGAACGGCGCTTACCCACTCACGTGCGGCGCGGGTCCCTCCTCACTCCCTCTACGTAAAAATAATGACTTAACGACCTTCAAACTACGACCTCGTGGGGAGGAGGGGGAGGGGGTGTTGATGCAGACGATAAAAAAAGAAAAATTAATAATGAAAAAAGTAATGGGCGCTGTCGATTATAAAAAGAGAAGAAAGAAAGAAAATTAATAAAGTAATGGACGCTGCCAAAAACGACCGGAGAGTTCCTAATGAGTAAGATTCACAAGTATAATTAGTTTAAAAGAGGCAAGAGGTAAGTGGTTAAGGTAAGAGGAGGGGGACACAAACGACCCCCCCATCCCTCACCCCTGCCCCAACTCATCGACCCCCCCCCCACTCCTCATCCCATCCCTATCCCCTTCCCCCATCCATCAACCCCCATCCCTCCCCCTATCCTCATTTCTCCCACCGCCACCTCCATCCCTCCCTCCCTCCCTCCATCCTCCCCCCCTCCCCTCCCCCCCACCTCTCTAAAGGCACGAGCGTTAATGATTTACCAGAGTCCTTCATCAACAGCTTTTGTGGAGATCAAATTCTTACTGAAATATCGTCAGTTAGTTACTCTTAAATAACGAATCTCCAGGAAAACGAAAACGAGAGGAAGGACGAGAGAGGAAAAGAGGAATAAATAGAGAAAATTAAGAGCGAGAGAGAGAGAAAGAGAAAATGAAAGAGCAACAGAGAGAGAGGACGAGAAACGAAAGAGCGAGAGAGCGAGAGAGAAAGAGAAAACGAAAAAGCGAGAGAGAGAAAGCGAACATGAAAGAGCGAGAGAGAAAGAGAGAAAAAAACGAGAGATAACAAAAAGAGAAAGAGAGCTAAAGAGATTTTTTAAAATATGAATAAACAAATCAAACAAGAAAAGGAAATAAGAAACATGAATAAGCAACTCAAATAAAATCACCCAACAAGAAAACAAAACGAAAGGAAAAGGAAAACGAGAAGACGTAAAATTACGTTCCTAAAACTTATAAAAAGTAGAGCAAGAGGCTCTAAACGAAGAACTTTATGCCTCTTGACTATATTGACCTGCTTGACGGCGAGGCTCTGCGCCGGCCCAGGTACAGGTACCCGCCCGCACGCCCGCACGCCCGCCCACATTCGCTGGTCATTAACTTGACCTCGACTGCGAGATGCTTGTGATTTTCGTTTTCGATTTTGTCTTCCTTTTTAGAAGGAAGATTGGCGTTATATAGACATATATTTTCTTCTGTGTTCATTTCGTTTGCTCTACGTTTGAGGTATTGTGTGTGTGTGTGTGTGTGTGTGTGTGTGTGTGGTGTGTGTGTGTGTGTGTGTGTGTGGTTGTGTGTGTGTGTTTTGGGTGGTGTGGGTGCGCGCGGCGCAGAGTATTCCCTTTTTTCCTCACTTTTTCCTTAGCCACCTTTCGCCGTTTCTCTCTCCCATATTTTCTCTTCTCCGATCCTTTTTCCTCCCCTACCTTTCCCCATTCCCCTCTCCCCCTTTTCCTCACTTCTTTCCCTATAGAGGGAGAGAAAAAAGGCAAACCGGCTGAATCGCTCATTACAGTTTCCTCGCGCGAGGAAGCAGCTGAACTTTGAAGTTTTCCGCATTTTTTTCACGTTAATCCTCCCCCACTCTCTCTCTCTCTCTCTCCCTCTCTCTTTAACAAAATTATCGAGGAACGAGGAGGAGTGAGTAGGAGAAGAAGGGGAGAGAGAGGGAAAGGGAGGGAGGGAGGAGGGAGGGGGGAGGGAGGGAGGGGGGGGGGAGGGAGGAGAGAGGGGAGAGAGAGAGAGGAAGGAGAGAGAGAGGGGGAGAGAGAGGAAGAGAAGAGGAGAGGAGAGAGAAGAGAGAGGAGAGATTGGGGGAGAGAGAGAGGGGAGGAAAAAGAGAGAGAGAGAGAGAAGGGAGAGAGAGAGAGAGAGATGAGAGGGAGAGAGAGAGGGGGGAGAGAGAGAGGGGGAAAGGGAAAGGGGAAGGAGAAAAAGAAAAAAGGGGGGAAAAAAAAAAAGGGAAAAAAAGGGAAAAGAGAAAAAGTGAGAGGAGAAAGAGAAAAAGAGAGACAAAGACAGAGACAGACAGAGATAAACATACCGCAAAAAAATCAATACAAATACATGAAAAGCACACCGATTCAGAATAAGACAATAATAATAAAAAAGAAGGAACAAAATGAACCGATAAAGACTTAAGAAGCGAAGAGAGAAAACAGAAGGTCGTGGCCGAAAAGTTAGCGGCGGACTCCATCAAGGGGAGACAGGGAGAGGGAGGGGGGAGGGAGGGAGGGGAGGGAGGGAAGGGGGAGGAGGAAAGAGGGAGTGGGGAGAGGGGAGGAAAGAGGGAGAGGGAAGAGGGGAGGAAAGAGAGAGGAGGAAAGAGGGGAGACTGGAGAAAGGGGGTGATGGAGTAAGAACTGCAAGGCGGTAGGGATTGGGAAGAAGAGAAGAGAGGAGAGGGGAGGAAAGAAGAGGAGCAGAGAAGAGAAGAGCGACGAAAGGAAGGGACTATAGAAGTGGAGAGGAGAAAAAATGAAGAGGAGAGGACAGAGGGGAGAGAAGTTAGCGAAGGAGAGGAGAGGCGTAGGAAACATGCAAGGGAATAGGGGAGGAAGGGAGGGGAAGGGTAGGAGAGGGGTTGAAGCAACAAAGGAGAGAAACCTCAAGTAACAGCGCTCACTTGAGGGGAAATGACCCCTCGTTTGCAGCCCTGTCACAGCGGGGGGAAATTTAAAGCTCCTTTTTTGACAACAAGGAAGGGAAAACCCCGGGACAAAAAAGGGAGGAAGAGGGTGAGAGAGGAAGGAAGAGAGATAAGGAAGGAAGGGTAGAAGAGATAAGGGGGAAAGAAAGAAGGGAGTGGAAGGGAGAAGGATCAGAGAGGAAGAGAGTACTGTAAAGAAGAAAAAGAAAGAAAGAAAGAAAGATAGACAGATAGAGAGAGAGAGATTGAGAGACAGAGAGAGAGAGAGAGAGAGAGAGAGAGAGAGAAAAGGAGAGAGAAAAGAGAGAGAGAGAAAAAGAGAGGGGAGAAAGAGAGAGGAGAGGAGGAAGAGAGAAAGAGAAAAAAGAGAGAAGAGGGAGAAGAGAAGAGAGAGGGGAGGAGAGGGGAGAGGGGGAGAGAGAGAGAGAGGAGAGGGGAAAAGAGAGAGAGGGAGGAGAAGAGGGAGAGGGAGAGAAAGGAAGAAAGAGAAAAGGGGGGAGTTTTGGGGGAGAAAGGGAAAAAGGAAAAAAATGAGAGAGAAAAAGAGGAGAAAAAAGAAGAGAGGAGAGGGGAGAGGAAGAGAGAGAGGGGGGATGAGGGAGAGTTGGGGAGAGAGGAAGGGGGAGAAGGAAGAGAAAGGAGAGAGGAACGGAGAAGAAGGAGGGAAGGGGGGAGAGAGAAAAAAGAAAAAGGGGAAAAAGAGAAAGGAAAAGAAAAAGATGAGAAAGAAAAGAGGGGAAAGGGGGGGGAAAGGGGAGGAGAGGAGGGGAAAAGGAAGAAAGAGAGAGGGGGGGGGAAGAGGGGAAGTGGTGGGAAAAGGGGAGGGGAAGATGAAGAGAAAGAGGGAGTGAAAAAGGGAAGGAGGGAAAGAAAGGAGGGAAGGGGGGGGGTAGCAAAACGAAAGGGGGGGGAAGGGGAAGAAAAAAAAATAGAATGTTTATAAATTTTGGGGGGGAAACAAAAAGGGCAAGGGGGGTTTTGGTATTTTTGGGGGAAAGGGGGAAAAAGGAAAAAAAGGAAAAAAAAAGAAAAAAGAGGAAAAGGGAAAAAAAAAGAAAAGAAAAAAAAGAAAAAAAAAAAAAAAAAAAAAAAAGGAAAAGGAAAGGGAGACAAAAAGGTACCCACAATAATAAATTAAAATTTGATTAAATAAATAACCCGCCCCCCCCCCCCCCCAAAACCCGGGAACCGGAACCCATAAGCCCCCCCCCACCAAAAAACCCCCCTTCCCCCCCAAAAAAAAAAAAAAAAAAAAAAAAAAAAAAAATAAAAAATTTTCCCCCCCTAAAAAAAAAAAAAAAAAAAAAGAGAAAAAAAAAAAAAAAAAGGGGGAAAACCCCCAAAACAATTTTTGAAAAAAAAAAAGG
>NC_051411.1:40389458-40401958 GCF_015228065.2 Penaeus monodon
TTTTTTTTGGGGGTCTCTGTATAGCAGCCTTTGACTACTGTTTTTGATCATTCGTACAATACATCATCCATACCCATCTTGGTAATGTTTGTATTCATTATATTTCCGTGATATACAGTTTTCATTGTATATAACTGCGGGACTGCCTACCTACTTTCATGCGCGTGCACGCACACACACGCACACGCACACGCACAACGCACACGCACACGCACACCACACATACGCATACGCACACACACACACACCCCACACACACACACACACAACACACACACACACACACACACACACACACACACACACACACACACACACACACACACACACACACCCCCCACAGAGTAATGTCAGTCCCTTGGAATGATTTTTTTTATTTCCTTGTAAAGATAGTCCCTGTCAAGTACCTTTTAGAGAAGTGGGGACAAGCTCTCTCTCTCTCTCTCTCTCTCCCCTCTCTTCTCTCTCTCTCTCTCTCTCTCTCCCTCTCTCCCTCTCTCTCTCTGCCTCCTTCCTTCCTTCCTTCTTCCTTCCCTCCCTCCCTCCTCTCTCCCCCCCCCCTCCCTCCTCCCTCCCTCCCTCCGTCACACCCTTCAACTCCCGCCCCCCTCTTCCTTCCCCCTCCCCCTCCCCTTATGCCTCGCGTTATCCGCTGTCCACTCTGGCGGACTTATCCCCGGCCAATAAGGGACGGCGTGTCCATTCACCGGCGTCCATGTTTGCGTGAGAGGATGATGCATGAGGCTCGCCGAAGGATACGGGATCGGAGTCCTTAGGTGAAGCCCCCGCCTTGCCCTATTAGCTGTGATTTATTGCCCCCCGAGACGCGCGTGCATCTTCGGGAGGTGTACGAGAGTGTGTTGTCGGTGAGGGTGGTAGGAGGGGGGAGAAGGGGGATGGGGGAGGGGAGAGGGGAGGAGGAAGGAGGAGGGGTGGGAGGGGAGGAGGAAGGGGGAGGGGGAGAAGGGAGGAGGAAGGGGAAGAGGGGGTTAAAGTATAGGTGTTTGCTGGGGGGGACCGGCTGTTTATGTGTAAGGATGATGTTTGTGATGGTAGGTGAGTTTGAAATTTTGAGAGAGAGGTGTGTGTGTGTGTGTGTGCTTGCGCGTGCGTGCGTGCGCTCTCCTGTGTACCCCTTGTCTCCTCTTCCTCCTTTCCCTCTTTCCCCTCTTCCCTCCCATTTCCTTAACCCCCCTCCCCGCGTGAAGGGTATCAATGATGCTCCTATGAAACCCCCGGCTGCCTTAATCGGAGAAAGTGACGGGGAGGAGAAGGATAGGGGAAGGCAGAGGAGGTATAGGGGAGGAATAGGTGATAGAGGAGGTAGAGGGGTGTAATAGGGGAAGGATAGGGGGGAATAAGGGAAGAATAGGGAGGATAAGGCGGAATAGAGGTAGGGTAAGGGAGGGATCGGTGGGGAATAGGAGAGGTATAAGAGAGGAAGGGGGAAAGGATAGAGGAGGCATAATGAAGGAATAGGAGAGAAGGATAAAAGAGGAATAGGGGAACGACACTGGAGGGATAGAAGAGGTATTGGGGAGGAACGAAGGGAGGGACAGAGGGGGGATAGACCGCCCTGTTCGGACCACTTCCTCGCGAGCTTCCTCTCTAATGTTTTCCTCGTCCGCCCACCTTGCTTAGCCCCTTTTCCTCTCCCTCTCCTCCGTATTTCGCGGGCGTGACGTAATGGGAGTAAACGCCGCGGCCCTCTTGTTTCAAAGGGACTGGAGGAGGGGAGAGAGAGGGAGAGAAGAGGGGAAGGGGGAAGGAGGAGGGAGAGAGAGGGGGAAAGGGGGGAGGAGCAGGGAGAGATTGAGTTAGTGGGTGATGAGTGAGTGAGTGAGTGAGTGAGTGAGTGAGTGAGTGAGTGAGTGAGAGAGAGAGAGAGAGAGGAGAGAGAGAGAGAGAGAGAGAGAGAGGAGAGAGAGAGAGAGAGTGAAAGAATGGAAGAATGAGGGAGTGCGGAGTGAGTTTCTTTCTCTTTAGGGCCTTCATAGAGCCGGCGTCAGTATTGCATCCTCTCTGAACAATGGCGGCGGCACCGAGAGCCAGCTGGGAGAGGTAGTGTTTGTTTTGCCCCCAAGAACAACACAGATTGATGGACGCCGCCGTTCTGTGCCATCAGTGGTCGTCCGTTCCGTACTCCCCCTATTTTCCTCCCTCCCTCCCTCCCTCCTTCTTCTAATTCCTCTTCTAATTCCTCTCCTTTTCCTTCTGGTTCCTTTCGCCTCTCTTTCCTCCTTCCTTCCTTCTCCTTCCCTTCCTCTCCTTCTCCATCCCTCTCCCCTTCCTTTCCCCTTTTGTTTCCCTTTTTTACCCTTTCTCCCCTCTTTCCTCCCCGCCTTGGCCCCTTACCGCCCCCCCTCCCCTCCCCCTTAACGTGTGTTCCTCCCTTCTCCATCTCTCTCCCGTGACATGTTGTAAGTGCAAACATATTAGTGTCCATCATATCCCCCACCCCCCCACCCTCTAGCTACCTTCTCCGCTCGCTTGTTACCTTCCCTCCTGCACTTACGGGTGAAGCATTCCTTCCTCGTTGTTTGTTCTCCCTCCCTCCCTCCCTCCTTCATTCCTTCCTCCTCCCTCCTCCTCCCTCCCTCCTTCCTCCTTTCCCCCGTATCCCCTCAGAAGACTTTCCACACACTCGTTATATGATTCTCTTCTCTTCCTTCTAAAAAGAAATGTAGCACATTCTTTCCCTTGTTCTCCTCTTTCAAAAAAACGAGATTACCAGATGATTTTGTTTTTCAACGCATGTGTAATCCCTGCTGGGAAAAAAGTTGGGAAGTCTCGAAGAAATCTTGAGCGAAAGGAGCTGGATTACGTGCCCCTTTTGACCGGGCGGCGGACGCGGTAATTTGGATCGTAGGAAAAATAAGCAATAAAACAGCAATAGATGTGAAAAAACTAAAAATAAAAATAAACAAGAATATTATTATATTATCTATATAGTATTTATTATTATTATACACATCCTATTGCTGGTTCTATTATCTTTGCCTACGAAGTTCCCAGCCAATTACCGCGTCCGCCGCCCGGTCAAAAAGGGGCACGTAAATCCAGCTCCTTTCGCTCAAGATTTCTTCGAGACTTCCCCAACTTTCTTCAGCAGGGATTACACATGCGTTGAAAAACAAAATCATCTGGTAATCTCGTTTATTTGAAAGAGGAAGAAACAAAGGGAAAGAATGTGCTACATTTCTTTTTAGAAGGAAGAGAAGAGAATCATATAACGAGTGTGTGGAAAGTCTTCTGAGGGGATACGGAGGAAGGAGGAAGGAGGAGGGAGGAGGAGGGAGGAGGAAGGAATGAAGGAGGGAGGGAGGGAGGGAGAACAAACAACGAGGAAGGAATGCTTCACCCGTAAGTGCAGGAGGGAAGGTAACAAGCGAGCGGAGAAGGTAGCTAGAGGGTGGGGGGGTGGGGGATATGATGGACACTAATATGTTTGCACTTACAACATGTCACGGAGAGAGAGATGGAGAAGGGAGGAACACACGTTAAGGGGGAGGGGAGGGGGGGCGGTAAGGGGCCAAGGCGGGGAGGAAGAGGGGAGGAAAGGGTAAGAAAGGAACAAAGAGGAAAGGAAGGGGAGAGGGATGGAGAAGGAGAGGAAGAGAGAGGGGAGAAGCCAGGGAAGAGGCGAGAGGAAGAGAGAGGGGAGACGCCAGGGAAGAGGCGAGAGGAAGGGAAGGGAGAAGGAAGGAAGGAGGAAAGAGAGGCGAAAGGAACCAGAAGGAAAAGGAGAGGAATTAGAAGAGGAATTAGAAGAAGGAGGGAGGGAGGGAGGGAGGAAAATAGGGGGAGTACGGAACGGACGACCACTGATGGCACAGAACGGCGGCGTCCATCAATCTGTGTTGTTCTTGGGGGCAAAACAAACACTACCTCTCCCAGCTGGCTCTCGGTGCCGCCGCCATTGTTCAGAGAGGATGCAATACTGACGCCGGCTCTATGAAGGCCCTAAAGAGAAAGAAACTCACTCCCGCACTCCCTCATTCTTCCATTCTTTCACTCTCTCTCTCTCTCTCTCTCTCTCTCTCTCTCTCTCTCTCTCTCTCTCTCTCTCTCTCACTCACTCACTCACTCACTCACTCACTCACTCACTCACTCACCCACTAACTCAATCTCTCCCTGCTCCTCCCCCCTTTCCCCCTCTCTCTCCCTCCTCCTTCCCCCTTCCCCTCTTCTCTCCCTCTCTCTCCCCTCCTCCAGTCCCTTTGAAACAAGAGGGCCGCGGCGTTTACTCCCATTACGTCACGCCCGCGAAATACGGAGGAGAGGGAGAGGAAAAGGGGCTAAGCAAGGTGGGCGGACGAGGAAAACATTAGAGAGGAAGCTCGCGAGGAAGTGGTCCGAACAGGGCGGTCTATCCCTCCTCTGTCCCTCCCTTCGTTCCTCCCCAATACCTCTTCTATCCCTCCAGTGTCGTTCCCCTATTCCTCTTTTATCCTTTCTCTCCTATTCCTTCATTATGCCTCCTCTATCCTTTCCCCCTTCCTCTCTTATACCTCTCCTATTCCCCACCGATCCCTCCCTTACCCTACCTCTATTCCCGCCTTATCCTCCCCTATTCTTCCCTTATTCCACCCCTATCCTTCCCCTATTACACCCCTCTACCTCCTCTATCACCTATTCCTCCCCTATACCTCCTCTGCCTTCCCCTATCCTTCTCCTCCCCGTCACTTTCTCCGATTAAGGCAGCCTGGGGTTTCATAGGAGCATCATTGATACCCTTCACGCGGGGAGGGGGGGTTAAGGAAATGGGAGGGAAAGAGGGGAAAGAGGGGAAAGGAGGAAGAGGAGACAAGGGGTACACAGGAGAGCGCACGCACGCACGCGCAAGCACACACACACACACACACCTCTCTCTCAAAGTACAAACTCACCTACCATCACAAACATCATCCTTACACATAAACAGCCGGTCCCCCCCAGCAAACACCTATACTTTAACCCCCTCTTCCCCTTCCTCCTCCCTTCTCCCCCTCCCCCTTCCTCCTCCCCTCCCACCCCTCCTCCTTCCTCCTCCCCTCTCCCCTCCCCCATCCCCCTTCTCCCTCCCCTCCTACCACCCTCACCGACAACACACTCTCGTACACCTCCCGAAGATGCACGCGCGTCTCGGGGGGCAATAAATCACAGCTAATAGGGCAAGGCGGGGGCTTCACCTAAGGACTCCGATCCCGTATCCTTCGGCGAGCCTCATGCATCATCCTCTCACGCAAACATGGACGCCGGTGAATGGACACGCCGTCCCTTATTGGCCGGGGATAAGTCCGCCAGAGTGGACAGCGGATAACGCGAGGCATAAGGGGAGGGGGAGGGGGGAAGGAAGAGGGGGGCGGGAGGGTTGAAGGGTGTGACGGAGGGAGGGAGGGAGGGAGGGAGGGAGGGGGAAAGAGGAGGGAGGGAGGGAGGGAAGGAAAGAAGGAAGGAAGGAAGGAGGCAGAGAGAGAGAGAGAGAGAGAGAGAGAGAGAGAGAGAGAGAGAGAGAGAGAGAGAGAGAGAGAGAGAGAGAGAGAGAGAGAGCTTGTCCCCACTTCTCTAAAAGGTACTTGACAGGGACTATCTTTACAAGGAAATAAACAAAATCATTCCAAGGGACTGACATTACTCTGTGGTGTGTGTGTGTGTGTGTGTGTGTGTGTGTGTGTGTGTGTGTGTGTGTGTGTGTGTGTGTGTGTGTGTGTGTGTGTGTGTGTGTGTGTGTGTGTGTGTGTGCGTATGCGTATGTGTGTGTGCGTGTGCGTGTGCGTGTGCGTGTGCGTGTGCGTGTGCGTGCGCGCACGCGCATGAAAGTAGGTAGGCAGTCCCGCAGTTATATACAAATGAAAACTGTATATCAACGGAAATATTAATGAATACACAAACATTTACCAAGATGGGTATGGATGACTGTATGTGTACGAATGATCAAATACAGATAGTCAAGGACTGCTATACAGAGACGAACACACATACTTATCCAAACATACTTATCTATAAACAGATAAACAGACACAGACAGACAGAACAGACAAACTAACAGACAAATAAACAGACATATGGACAGCCACGCCATCTGGTATCTCGAGCTGTTATCTCTGCAGAGCCCTGACGGCGGGAGAGGCGCCCGTGCCCCGCCGGCGACGTGGCTGAAGGCCGCTCGTCCCCGCCGGTGCATCGCGCTAGGCAACCGGCGCCGTCGCCTTCGCCCGGGGAAAGGGAAGGGGAACACGAGGAGGAGGAGGGGAAAGGAGATGAGGAGGATGGAGAGGAGAGGAGAAAGGAGATGAGGAGGGTGGAGAGGAGAGGAGAAAGGAGATGAGGAGGGTGGAAAGGAGGAGAGAAAGGAGGGAGAGAAAGGGGATGAGGATGAGGAGGAAGAAAAGGAAGGAAGGGGAGCAGCGAGAGAAAAGGAGGAAAGTAAGGGCGAGGAGCAAGGTGATAAAAGGAAGAAGCAGGAGAAGAAAATGAAGGAGGAGGAAGAGAAGGATAGGGAGAGAAAGGAAGTAGGAGAAAAGAATAAAAGGAACAAGATGAAGATGCAGGAAAGAGACGGACGGACTAAATGAGAGAATAAAGGAAGCAAGAATAATGAGATAAATTAATGGAAATTAACGAAGAAGAGAAAAGAAATAATAATAGGAGGGGAAAGAAAAAAAACGAAAACGAAAGGAGAAGAAATGAGGTAAGGGAAATGCGAGGAAAAGAAAGGGGAAGAGGAAATGAAGACGGGGGAAGAAAAAGAAGAGATATGGAAGAGGGGGAAAAGGAACATATCGAAGGGAAAGGAGAAAGGGAAAAAGATAAGAAAAGGAGAAGGGATTAAAGGGGAAAAGTAGAGAAAGATAACAGGAGAAAGGGAAGAAGAAGGAAAAATGGAAGGCTTAAAAGAGAGAGAAAGAGAGAGAAAGAGAGAGAGAGAGAGAGAGAGAGAGAGAGAGAGAGAGAGAGAGAGAGAGAGAGAGAGAGAGAGAGAGAGAGAGAGAGAGAGAGAGAACGAAAAAGATCAACATCGAAAGAACGAGGAAAAAGCACAAAAAGAAGAGTAAAAAACAAATAAGAATGGAGGCCGAGAGCGCCGCCCTGGCCCCACCTCAGAGAAAAAGATCTGAGGGGAAACCCGGGGCGCGTCTGGCCGGCGAGAGGAGCGAATCTCTGATCTTCGGTTGGATGGCACTTTCCCTCCATATATTGGTGCTCCTTGGATGTATGGCGGATTCTTGACATTCTTCCTTTATTTACGCTTCCGTTCCGCTATCCTGCTTCTCTCTCTCTTCTCCCTCCTTCTCTCCCGTTTTCTATCTTTATATACTGTTTCTTTGTAAGTCTCTCTCTCTCTATCTCCGTTTCCGTTCTGGTGACTGTTTTTCTCTTTCCCTTTCTCTCTCGCTCCCGCTCTCGCTCTCTACGTCTCTCTCTCTCTCTTTCTCTCTCTCTCTCTTTCTCTCTCTCTCTCTCTCTCTCTCTCTCTCTCTCTCTCTCTCTCTCTCTCTCTCTCCCTCTCTCTCTCTCTCTCTCTCTCTCTCTCTCTCTCTCTCTCTTCCCTGCACACCAGCTTGCCTATCTACCTTCCTGCAATTCTACCCATTCACCCACACCCTCAATCCCTTTGTAAATGACTGGCCTTAATAGTTAGCCATACTACGTGAAGCTCGGCTCCGGAAATGCCATAATTATTCTGGGAAATGAAGCTCAGTCGGCGTAATAACGTTGCTTAAACTGCCATAAACCGTAAAGAAACATCAGGTAAGCGTGTGCAGGTGTTTTTCAGCGGACAGGTGTCTGCTTGGTAAGAATGCCCGCCACAGGTGTCTAAGGCAGAATTCGTCTTTCTGGGGGTTGTATGGAAAGATTAACTGCATACCTGTCTGTCTGTCTGTCTGTGTCTGTCTGTCTGTCTGTCTGTCTGTCTGTCTGTCTGTCTGTCTGTCTGTCTGTCTGTCTCTCTCCTTTACATCTAATGATTCTCTCATACTTTCAAGCTCTTATTCTCACACTCAATCACTCACTCTCGCATTCATTCATTCATCTATTCATTCATCAATTCACTCACGCATTTATTCTCACTCACCTAACTCACTCGCTCATACACTCACCCACCCACCCGTCCATTTACTCTCTCTCACACACACTCAC
Source organism: Penaeus monodon (assembly GCF_015228065.2). Classification (NCBI taxonomy): domain Eukaryota; kingdom Metazoa; phylum Arthropoda; class Malacostraca; order Decapoda; family Penaeidae; genus Penaeus; species Penaeus monodon. The sequence continues at coordinate 40,397,583 of NC_051411.1, forward strand.
TCTCTCTCTCTCCCTCTCTCTCTCTCTCTCTCACCCACACTGTAAATTTCACTTTCCCTCTCCCTCTCTCTCTCTGTACTCTCCCGACGCGCACTAATTCCTAGTTAACGACGCCAGATGAGGAGGAACGAGGCACATGCGACCTCCGCCATTAGCACGAACCGCCGGCCTTGTCTTTCTCACTTACGTCGCCGCCGCTGCTAAACGGCTTTTAACACCCCCCTCTCCCCTCCCCTCTCCCCCCCTCTCTCAATCCAAACCCTACTCGATCCTTCCTTCTACCCTCATTCATCTCTCCCCTCCCCCCCTCTCCCTCTTGCCTCACTCCTCCCTACCCACCACCCTCCCCTCCCTCACCACCTTCCTTCTCTCATTCCTCCCTACCCTCATCCCTTCCCTCTTCCCCTCTTCTCCCCCTTCCCTCTTCCCTTCATTCTCCCCCTACCCTCATCCCTTCCCTCTTCCCCTCACTCTCCCCCTCCCCTCCGCCCGCCCCTTCCTCTCCCAAACCCTAGGCAGGATGTTCACAGATGGATCCCTTAATGAAGTACAGTTGCGAACAAGAGTAGCAGTACATTTTCTGGCGCCCTTAGACTGGAGGATGCCTGGCATTATTTGCTTCCTCTTGACATCCGATCTGTCTCTCTCTCTCTCTCTCTCTTTCTCTCTCTCTCCTTCTCTCTCTCTCTCTCTCTCTCTCTCTCTCTCTCTCTCTCTCTCTCTCTCTCTCTCTCTCTCTCTCTCTCTCTCTCTCTCTCTCTCTCTCTCTCGCTCTGTCTTTTTGCTTGAAAGAAGAAATGAATATGAAGTGATAAAAAAAAACAAGTGAAGAGGAGATAAAAATAAAATAAGATAAAATCGCCATTAGCAGAATATATCCCCTGACACCTCCTAACCCCCCCCCCTAAATTCCCTCCTCTTCACAACCCCATCCCCCATCCCCTACCTCCTACCCCTTCCGTATCCCATCCCCGACCTCCCCTACCCCATCCCCCACTACACCCACCTGTCTACCCACCCCATGCCCCACTTCTGCTCCATACCCCACACCTAACCCACCACCCCCACCCCACCTCCCTTACTCACCTCCCCCTCCCAAACCCCTTCCCGTACCCCATACCCCACATCCCTCCCCCCTCCCCCTCCCCTTCCCCTCCCCCTTCCCCCCACCCCTTCCAAAATATAATAATCGAAGGGAAGACAAGAGCGGCCGGCGACGCTGCTGAATGTCCCGGACAGTTAGACGGCCGAAGAGATGGCTTGCCAAGTCGCCAGATGAAGAAGCGAAAAAGGGCGACCGACTCGAAGGGCGACCGACTCGAAGGGCGACCGACTCGAAGGGCGACCGATTCCAAGGACGACCGATTCCAAGGACGACCGATTCGAAGGACGACCGATTCCAAGGGCGACCGTCTCGAAGGACGACCGATTTGAAGGGCGACCGCTTCCAAGGGCGACCGACTCAAAGGACGACCGATTCCAAGGACGACCGACCCGAAGGACGACCGATTCCAAGGGCGACCGATTCCAAGGACGACCGACCCGAAGGACGACCGATTCCAAGGGCGACCGATTCCAAAAGCGGCCAAAGAGGTGGGGAAGCGCAGGTCAATAACACAGAGACGGACAAACACACTGCGCGATGAGAGGCACAGAGAAGAACTTGTAAAAACAATAATATATAATAAATAAGCAAACTAAAGTAAAAATCGAAAAATAAATAAATAAATAAAAAATTCCGAAAAAAAAATCGAAAACAAAACAAACAAAGAAAAAGGAGATAAGGAATAAAACAAAACTAAATGGTAAATAAAATAAAATAGATCAGAATAAGGGACAAAAAAGACGAATAAAAAATGGGAGGAGCAAAAAGAGACGGAATAAACGTGGCGAAAATCAGATAGCAGCGAATAAGGGGCGAAGGGAACGTGAGAAAATATAAAAAGAGGAGGACACCAATAACCATTGCGAACAAAGGAATGGGAGAGAGAGAAAAAAATGGAGATGTGAGAAAAATAGAGCAATTGCAATGGGAGATTCATGTTGACGAACGAGCGTACAGAGGAATATGAAGAGAATAGGAGAGGATAAAGAGGGGAAGAGGAGAGAATAAAGATAGGAAGAGGAGAATATGAAGAGAAGAGGAGAGAATAAAGAAGGGAAGAGGAGAATAGGAAGAGAAGGGGAGAGAATAAAGAAGGGAAGAGGAGAATAGGAAGAGAAGGGGAGAGAATAAAGAAGGGAAGAGGAGAATATGATATAACAAGCTGGGGCTGTAATTTGATGAGAAGAGAAAGAGAAATAGGAATAAGAAAAGAGAAAATAAGAAAAGAGAAAAGAATATGCTTCTGGCTCCATCGCTGCTCTAAGGGCTGTCTAATTGGAAAAAAAGAAATTAAAATGAACTTAATGAGGATATGACTTACGATTTTTCTTTTCCTTCTCCTCCTCCTTCTCTTTCCCCTTCTTCTTTCTTTTCTCCTCCTTCTCCTCCCTCCCTCCTCCTCGTCCTCCTCCTCCCTCCCTCCCTCTTCCTCCTCCTCCTCCCTCCCTCCCTCCCCTTCCTTCCCTCCTTCCTTCCTCCTTCCTCCTCCTTCCTCCTCCTCCCTCCTTCCCTCCTCTTTCCCATTCCCTTCTCCTTCTCCTCTCCGCCCATTCCTTCCTCCCATCAACCGAAAACGAAATCATGACATTCATTAATAGCCGGAAAACGAGAGAAAAAAACAGTCGCGGCGCAGATGAACAGGCGGACGGATGCAGCGACGGAGCAGCCGATGCCTCCCGTTTGCGATGGAAACGGCAAAGCAAAACGGAGAGGAAGGGAACGGAAGGAAAGAGAGGGGAAGGAGAGGGGAAAGAGAGAGAGAAGAAGAGGAGGGGAAGGAGGGGGAAAGAGAGAGAGAGGAGGAGGAGATAGACGGAGAACCGAAAAATAAAACCAGTGTAATATGAAAACGAAAGGCGAATATCAGAAGACTCATATTTCCAACTATAACTCATAACAACCATTAATAAGCTGTTTACTGGTTGCCATGACAACGCCTCAAGCCACTGCTTCGCACGAGGGCGCGCATTTGACTCTCAAGTCGCGAGGGAGAGGGAGAGGAAGAAGAGGAGAAAGAGAAAGAGAAGGAGGAGAAAAAGGAGGCGGAGAAGGAGAAAAAGGAGGCGGAGAAGGAGAAAAAGGAGGCGGAGAAGGAGGAGGAGAAGAGGAAGAAAGAGAAGGAGAAGAAGAAGAAAGAGAAGGAGAAGAAGAAAGAGAAGAAAAAGTAGAAGGAGAAGAGGAAGGAAAAGCGGAAGGACAAGGAGGAGGAATTGGAGGGAGTAAAAGAAGAAAATGAAGCGGAAGACGAAAAAGAAAGGAAATAAATAAATTAATAATAATAATAATAATAATAATAATAATGATAATAATAATAATAACTATTATTATTATTATAATAATATCAATAATAAGAATAAGAATAAGAATAAGAATAATAAGAAGAAAGAGAATAAGAATAATAAGAAGAAAGAGAATAAGAAAGAAAAAAGAAAGGAAAAGAAAAAGACGGACTCAAGAAGCAGAAACACAAAGGAAAGCGAAAGACAAGAAGCAGAAACACAAAGGAAAGCGAAAGACATGGAAACGAGCGATGAAAAGCGGAGAGAGGGAAAGGGAAGACGCGGGAGAGAGAGAGAGGATCCTGGCGAAGATGATGGATGGGGAAACGGAAGGAACGAATGATAAAGGAAACAGAGAGGAAGGATGAAGAACGAGAGGCTGGCGATACGGGAGACTGAAAAGTAGCGGAGTGGTAAAGAGAGGGAAGGAAGAACGAAAAGAGAGATGAAAGACGAAGAAAATGAGAAATGGGAGGAAAAATATAATTTAAAAAAAAATCGAAGAACTGGGATTTATTATCAATTACAAATAACAAGATAACACTGACAACAAGACAAAGGAAAGTGCACAGACAATGAAATACATATCCCATCTAACGAAAGAGAAAAAAAGAAAAAAAAAAAAAGTGGAAATTAACGACTCGATGAAGAAATCGACAAAAACGCAGGTAAAGGGGAAGCAGAAATCAGTAAATTAAAGAACGAGAAAAAAGAATAATAAAATAAAAATAAATAAATAAATAAAATAAACTCGGTGAAAAATCAGTAACGAAATTAAGAAGAACAACAACAACAACAACAACGAACCGAAATACAAAAGAAAAAAGAACCATATCCATAAATCCAATTAGAAAAAAAAAAGTCTGCGACAGATTGCCTCCGAGAGACAAGTTAAAAGGTGGCTCTGGTGTCGTTGCTGGTGGTGTTGATGGCGTGTTGATGGTGTTGATGGCGTGTTGATGGTGTTGATGGCGTGTTGATGATAGTAAAGG
>NC_051411.1:40409458-40420098 GCF_015228065.2 Penaeus monodon
AGAAGAGGAGAGGGGGGAGGAGGAGAAGAGGGAAGAGGAGGAGGTGGAGGAGGAGGAGGTGGAGGAGGAGGAAGAAGAGGAGAGGGGGGAGGAGGAGAAGAGGGAAGAGGAGGAGGTGGAGGAGGTGAAAGGGGGAAGAGGAGAGGGAGGGGGAGGAGGGGGGAGGAGCAGGTCGAAAGTGACAAAGAAACGAACCCTAATAAAAGTTACATAAAAAAAAAAAAAAAAAATGTGATCGTCAGAAAAGCATCAGGATTTTTTCTTCTTATTATTTTCCCCAACGGGTTCATATGATATTAATGGGCAAAAAGAGAGGAAGAAAGAACGGTAAACGTGGGTAAGTTTTAATGGGTTCGTATTGTGTTTCAGGTGATTAATGGGGGGAGGCGGTACATGGCACCATGGGTAAGACACAGTATAATGGGGGAAAACGTTTTCGAATAATGGGTTTGTCCAAAAAAAAACTATATGGACGGTGCAATAAAAGAAGGGAGGATACAAAATAGCGAGAAAAAAAAACAAAAAAAAAAACAGAGAAACTGCATTCAAATGTAGAAAGAAGTGATGATCTTCGATTAAAAAATATATATATTATAATAATTAAGACACGAAAAAAATATAAAATGATATAGAGAAACTACATTCCAAAGTTACGAGAATTGATGGTCTTCAATAGGGAACAAAAAATAACAAAAAAATACAATAACGAGATTCAACATCAGCCAAAATGAAGTCTGCAAATGCAATCATATTATCGGAATCACTTGTAAACACTTGAAAGAAAGTTTAAGATCAAATAAGATCCAAGTAATCGACAAAAGAGGGGGCGGCACGAATGCACCAACGCGCGCGCGCGCACACACACTCACTCACCTGATTACACAAACAAGTGCTTAAACAAACACAGAGGGAGGAGGAGGATGGGAAGAGGCGGGGAGAGAAGGAAGGAGGGAGGGAGGGAGGGAGGGAGGGAGAGAGGGAGAGAGGGAGAGGGAGAGGGAGAGAGAGAGAGAGAGAGAGAGAGAGAGAGAGAGAGAGAGAGAGAGAGAGAGAGAGAGAGAGAGAGAGAGAGAGAGAGAGAGAGAGAGAGAGAGAGAGAGAGAGAGAGAGAGAGAGAGAGAGATAGGCCTACCGGACGGTCGGAGAAAACGGACAAACAGAGAAACGGGCAGACACACAAATAGAGATAAGAGAAAACAAGAAAGGAAACAAAGAGAAAGAAGTGACAAATCCTGACAGCGAGAAGAATTTCGAAGCCGAAGCTCAGGCCAAATAAAAGACGAACAGATAACACGAAAGCAAGAGCAAGGCAAAAGCCGACACCCAAAGGAGGTCGACGGAAGGAAGGGTAATAAAGTGAAGAAGGAGGATAATAATGCAAGACGGAGAACAGGAAGAAGGAAGCGGAAGGAGAGAGAGATGGGAGCGAATAACAGAAAGTCCAAGGGCGCAGTGGGTGGGGCGGGGGGGGAGAGTGGAGGAGAGGGGAGAAGAGTCAACGGGAGGGGACGGGGAGGAAGAGAGAGGGGATAATGTAGATTAACGAAAGGAAGAGAGGTAATTGATGAACAGAGGGAGAAGAAGAACGTGAGAGAAATGAGGAAAAGAGGAGGAGAAGAGGATGAAAGAAAGATTTTAGAACCAGAAGACGAAGATGGGGGAAAAGAGAACAAATGAAGAGCAAGACGGGAAAAGGATGATATAAAGACTTGAGAAAGAGAGAGAGAAAAGACGCGAGAACACAGCATAAAAGGGGAAGCGAGATGAGAAACGAGACACGAGGAAAGAAAAAGGAGGAGGAAGCCAGAAATGCCAAGAGAGGAAAAAACGTAGATGGTGAATAAGGCGAAGGAAAAGAGTAGGCACAAAAGACGAGGTGAGAATAAAAAGAAAAGGAAAATCAAAAGAACTAAAAAAAAATTGCAGGAGGGAAAGAAAAATGAAGAAAAGGAATTGCAAAAAGTGACCCAAGCTAAAAGATACAGAGGAAAAAAAGTGAAGGAGAGGAAGGAGAATGGAGGAGGAGGAGGAGGAGGAGGAGGAGGAGGAGGAGGAGGAGGAGGAGGAGGAGGAGACGAAGAAGAAAAGGAGGAAGAGGAGGAACAGGAAGAGGGGGGAAAAGGAAGAGGAAGAGGAAGAGGAGGAGGAGGAAGAAGAAAAGGAGGAAAAGGAGGAGGAGGAGGAAGAAAAGGAGGAAAAGGAGGAGGAGGAAGACGGGCAGAAAAAGGAGAAGATGAAACAGAAGGCGGAGGAGGAGGAAGAGGAGCATCACTCAAGCCACACTTATCTGGCCTTTGTAGACAGGCCGAGGAGAAGATAAGCGGCTGCAAGGCCAGGTTAACCCTGCGTGAGGAGGGGAAGAGGGGAAGGAGGAAGGGAAAGAGGGGAAGGAAGGAGGAAGAGAAAGGGGAAGGAAGGAAGAGAACGAGGGGAAAGAAGGAAGGGAAAGAGGGGAAAGACGAAAGGACAGGAGAAAGGAAAAGAATGGAGAGGAGGAGGAAGGGAATGAGGGGAAGGGAAAGCGGGGGGGGAGGGGAAGCGGGGGGGGAGGGGAGGCGGGGTCAAGGAGAGGTGAGGGAAAGTCTCCCCGCTGATATATTGTATGCCAGAGTTTTTGACGTGATATATTGAGAGCGAAATAAAGAGAAGGGGGCGAGGAGGAGAGGAGGAAGAAAAAAAAGGAGAAGGGGAAGGAAGCGGAGGAAGAGAAAAAAAAAAGGATAAAAGAAAAAGAGATGGAAAAAGAGGGGAAGCAAGAGAGAGAAAAAAAGAATGGAAAATGAGAAAGAAGAGAAAGGAGGAGGAGAGAGAAGCGTGAAAGTAAGGAGAGAGGAAGGAGCACAATTAAAAGTAGGGGAGTGGGGGGTATGGGGAATAGGGGGGAGTCAGAGTGACAGCAACCCGTGTCATGTGCCGAGCTCAAGGGGTCATCTGTGTACCGGCAAAGGCAGGGGGGAGGAGGAGGAGGAGGGGGGAAGAGGAGGAGGAGGGGGGAGGAGGGGGGAGGGGGGAGAAGAGGGGGAGGAGGAGGAGGAGGAGGAGGAGGAGGAGGAGGAGGAGGAGGAGGAGGAGGAGGAGGTGTTGGAGGAAGAGGAGGAAAGAGAGAGAGAAAGAGAAAGAAAGGAAGAGAGAGAGAGAGAGAGAGAGAGAGAGAGAGAGAGAGAGAGAGAGAGAGAGAGAGAGAGAGAGAGAGAGAGAGAGAGAGAGAGAGAGAGAGAGAGTACCACACTTAGCCCACACTTTCACACAGCCAGCATTAAGTAGGATAAGCTAACAACTGTATAAAGTTAAAACAACAGGAGACATTTTAACAAAGTCAACTCGAGGTAAAAAACAAAAAAGAGGCAAATAGGCAAATCACGTCAAAAATGAAGAAAAAAAAAATCACAAGAGCTTGTGGAACGACCTTTGTCATCCTCCGACTTGATGAAAAGCAGGCAGGCAACGTAGGTAGCGGTGCCGGGTGCCTGCCTGCTTGCCTCCCTTCCTCCGTCTCTCCCTCCCCCTCCCTCCCTCCCTTCCTCCCTCCCTCCCTCCTCCTCCCTTCCTTCCCTCCCTCCCTCTCTCTCTCCCTCCCTCCTTCCCTCCTCCTTCCTTCCTTCCCTCCTTCCCTCCCTCGCGAGTGCCCCGGCAGCCTTGCACGAACCGGCGACGCAGCCTCGGAGGCCCTTTTGCCGCCCGCCGAGGGGTCGCCGGGCGGGGAGGGCGCGGGACGCGAGCTCCGGCGGCCGCTCCTTCGGGCTGTTATTCTAATGTGTCGTCCGGAGAGGGGCTTGTGGCCGCTCGAGAGGGCGGCCGAGCGCACAAGCACACGCACGTGTCTCGATCCCTCTTCTCTCTCTCTCTCTCTCTCTCTCTCCCTCTCTCTCTCTCTCTCTCTCTCTCTCTCTCTCTCTCTCTCTCTCTCTCTCTCTCTCTCTCTCTCTCTCTCTCTCTCTCTCTCTCTCTATCTATCTATCTTTTCTTTTTTATTCATTTGTTTACTTATTTATCTACTTGTTTATTTTTTTGTTGATTTGTATGTGTCTATGTGTGGGTGGGGGTTTTTTGCGGCGTGGGGCGTGGTCGGGGCAAGCTTTTGCGTGCTTGCATGCCCGGGGGGTGCGCTTTGAATCTTTCCGTCCCCCCGGGCTCCCCTTTTCCCTCGAGCGAAAAGATCGGGGGGAGACAAAGGCAGACCCCCCCGGCGAAAGTCGGGCCCGCGACTCTGTTGAAATTTAATCGTCAAAAAACTTTTGGGAAAATTTTACGTAATGAGAGGGTAAAAATTCCTGGCTGATGGCGCGCCGGCGGCGGGAGTGATATCGCGCGACGGGATCAGCGGCGGCGGCTGCGTCGGAGCCTCCGCCGGCGGCCGAAAGAGGGCGACGCACATACCGAACGCATCGCGTTTCCCAAGTCCCGGGGGCACGCTTTGGGAAGGATGTCTTTTGTGGGAAATATATGTTAAAGGGGTACCCCATTTCGGGGAGAGTTCTTTTTCCCTTTTTTCTCCCCTCTTCTCTCTCTCTCTCTCTCTCTCTCCACACACAAGAGTGAGAGAGAGAGAGAGGAGAGAGAGAAGAGAAGAAGAAAAGGAGAGAGAGAGAGAGGAGAGAGGGGATGAGAGAGAGAACGGGGAGGAGAGAGAGAAAAAAGGAGAGAGGGGGAGGGAAAAAAGGAGAGAGAGAGAAAAAAAGCGAGAGAGAGAAAGAGAAAGAGGAGAGGAGAGAGAGGAGAGAGAGAGAAAGGGAGAGAGAGGAGAGAAGAGAGAGAGAGAGAAAAGGAGAGGAGAAAAACCAGAGAGAGGGGAGAGAGAGGGGGGGGGGGGGGTTTAAGCTCCCTGGGAACCCTTCCCCTTTGAGCAAATGACCCACCAAACATCATTTCAGCTTTATCAAAGTGCCCCGCCTCTTTTTCCACTACATTTTATATCTAGTATTATATATTTTATAATTATATATATATATATATAAAAATTATATATATATATAATATATATAATAAAAATATATTTTTATATATATATGTTTATATATATATATATAATATATATTTTATATAATATATATATAATAAAAAATATATATATATAAACACAGGGCATATACTGTAATTACAATATACTTTATACAAAAAAACCCCAAAACATAAAAAAAACACCCTTTAAACAAAAATAAAAACCCCTATATACATTACACATAAAATCTAAAAATCTCGAAAATCGTACATCTATACCCCCACACTTTACCAAAGGTACATACAGTGGGGCACAGGCGGAGGCGGGGATGGAAGGGGGGTTGAAATTTTTTTTTGGATAAAAACTGTAGTCAATTTTATGATGCCAAAACAGAAAGAATATAATTAGATAAATCACCATATAAAAAATTTTCGCCAAAAGACAACAAAAAAAAAAAAAATAAAAATACAGATAAAATTTTAATTTTTCCTAAAAATTGTAAACCCCGGGGAAAAGGGGATAATTTAAAAAAGATAAAAAATAATTTAAAAAAAGAAAAATAATATTTGGGTCTCCCAATCACCTAATTTAGCTTATAATAACAGTCGCAGTCCCGAAAAAAACTAAAAAGTAAATGCCAATTAATGGGGAAAAAGAACCAAAAATTTAAGGCACTAAAGGGAAACGGGGAAAAAATGCCCCTAAAAAAAACAAATAAATGATAAGATGATAAAATGCTAATAAAATAATAATAATAATAAAATACTAATAAAACTATTTCCAATAAAATGTGCTTTCCGCTGCGAGACTGAAGTAAATGCATTTCGAAAATGTTTTTTACTTGGGAAACCCGCCAAGCCTTTGGAGAAAAAAAATAAATAAATATATTGAACCCGCTATCAGCTGGTGTCTATTCATTGTTCAATTCCAGTGCAATTCCCGTCAAAACTAAAACCGGAATCTCGCCATTCCCGATCACACATGCGCATTTTCTCAACCAATTCCAGCTCAATTCCGATTCAATTCATAAGCAATTCCATGGCGAGGAGTTTGCAATCAGTGGAAAAAAAACTGATTAAAAAAAGAAAAAAAAAAAAATCTGTTTGATTATAATGTAATATAAACATTACAAGCAACATCACATACAAAAAAAAAAAAAAAAAAAAAAAAAACACAATACTATATCATCAATTAGGTTAACAATAATTACAGCAATTATAAAGATTGGCCCTCGCGCCAAAGTATCTGAACACCTGTTAATCGCCACGAAAACACTAATTGGCCCTAATCAACAAACCCGAAAAAATTAAACTGATTCAATTCAGCATTACGATGATCGGACGACAGTAAAAAAAGAAAACGAGCCAGAAGTACGAACCCCATTGAAATTTACATTCCCCTGCTCCACAACGTTCGATTTTATAATTTTCAAATGGGCCGTGTCTTTTCGTAACAGATTATTTTTCTCCTGCTAAAGGGGCCCGGGCTTTGTAATGGGAAATTTAAAACCCCGGGCTTGTCTGCAGGAGGAACAGCAATAAACAAAAGCAAAAATTGCTAATTTGGAAGAATATAAAGTCTGGATCCGAATTGCCAAAATGTTACTTTCCAAAACAATTTTCAAATGACAAAAAAACGCAAGAAAGAAATTACGTGTGATTACTATTTTTTTTTTTTTTATTGTTTATTTTTTTACGACGAGCAAAAAAAACAAGAAATATGGCAATAATATAATAAAATGTTCATAAGAAAAACAACGGCGATAGTGATAACAACACGAATAAAAAAATGAATAACTACGATGAAAATCATAACAATACGAACAAGACAATGAATAGCAACGGCGATAAGCAGAAAAAGAATTACAATTATCATCACTAATAAGCCACGGTGAACCCCTCCCTTTCCCCGCCATGTGTGATCCGACCCCAATCTCATTCTCTTCTCATCTTCCTTTCCTTTGTTTTATCTTACTTCATTTTTATATTTATTCTCTCGTTTGCTGATCCGATCCCTCCCTCTTCCCCTCCCCTCCCCTTTCCCTTACTCTTCCCACCGCCTCCCCTTCCTCTTCCCCTTCTACTTCCTCTCCCCCTCCCCCCCTCCCTCTTCCCCCTCCCTCCCCTCCCACCCTTCCCCCTCCCTCCCTCTCCCTTCCCTCCCACCCTTTCCCTTCCCCTTCCTTTGCATGTTCCAGGCCCGCTAACGTCTGCAACTTCTGGTGCACCATGTGGCGATGTAAATCACGAAGCTTATCTATTGCAGACGCCTTTTATCAGTTGAACGCATATGAGTCTTATCTCGCTTTAAGCTAAAATTCGAAATTTATCTTTTTTTCTCTCCATTCATAATTTCATGACTTTGGTTTCAGCAGATTTTTTTTATTTCCATTGACTAACGAACTCAGTAGGGAGGAAAACGTGAATCCTAATGCATATATCCTGCACAAAGAATATTAATTTACCTGTATTTTTGGGGCGTCAAGAAAGATAAAAAAAAGAAAAGAAAAGACAAAGAGAAAAGGAAATGAAATAGGAGACGAGGAAGTAGCTTCCGTCTCCCGCAACGGCTTCCTACAACGTCGCTTTCGATTCGTTACGAAAATTCCCAACGTCTCTCTTTTTCTTTTTCCCATCTCTATTCTGCTCCCTCAGTCTCTCTTCTCTCTTCCTTCTCCTTCTTCTCCTCCACCATCCTTCAGTCCCTTCACCTCCCCTCCTCTTTCTCTCTTCTCTCTCTTCTTCCCCGCCCGTTTCCTATCCATCCAGTTCTCTCTCCTTTCTCTCTACCTCCCATCGCCCCCCTCTCTCTCTCCTTTCCTCTCTCCCTCTCTCCCTCCCTCCCTTCCCTCACCATCCCCTCCCCTCCCTACCCAACCCCCGCCCATCTAATCCCCTTCCTTCTCCCCTCCTTTCCCCTCCCCTCTTTCGCCTGTAATGACCTTTCACACTTAGTATGACGCTCATGCTCTCAGTTCCAACTTCCAGCGCTGGCGGCCGGGGTTATCTGCAGTCCCTTAAAAGTGTCTCTTTAGTGTTGCCCTCCCTGACCCCCCACCCCCCACCCCCGCATGCTTTGTGAACTTCTTTCCCTAGATTTCTTCCCTTCCTTTTCTCCTAACCCTTTCCTTGCCCCCTCTCTCGCTCCTTACCGCCAAACCCCCTTTCTTTTTGCGCAGCTTCCCCTTCTCTCCCTCTCCCTTCTTCTCCTCCCCCTTCTCCCCAACCCCTTCTAAGCTCGATATATCCCTACCCTACAGATTTCACCGTTTATGGCCCTTCTCCTTCCCCCCCCCCACTCATCCCTTCCTTCCCTCACCGCCTCCCTCCCTCCCTCCCTCCCTCCCTCCCTCCTCCCCTCCCTCCCTCTTCCCCTCCCTCCCTCACTTACTTCCCCCCGCCCCTCGCCATTACCTCGGCTCTCCTTAAATTCCCACAGCCACTAGCAAACTTTACGTCTTCCCGAAGGTTCCAAAAGTCAGTGACACCCATGCTCTATCTCCTCCTAAAACCCCCACAGGCCATAAACACACACAAAAAAGAGATAAAGCAAAAAAAAAGAAAGGGAGAGAAAAAATCTGGCTCACTCCTCCATGGACATTATCCCCGACTGCGGCCCGACGCTCCTCCTGTTTTGTTACACTTCCATGCCTCTCACCCCCCACCTCGCCTCCCCCCCCTTCAACCCTTCCGCACCCCCCCCTCGCGAAAAGAAGTACCCTAACCCTTCCCCCCCCCCCGTCCTTATGCCCTACAGACGCGAGTAATCAAACACTGACAGACAGACACTAAATCGCTACGCACCCCCCCTTCACTTCCTTCCTGCCCTCACCCTCACTCTTCTCCTTCCTCCCACTCGCCCCCAACGCTCCCCCTCCCCCCATGCTCTCCCTTCTGCCTCTTTTCCCCTCACCTCCCTTCTTCCATCTACCCACCCTGCCCCTTCTCATGCCACCACCCTCTTATCCCCTCATCTTACCCACCCTGCTTATTCCCTCCCCCTCTTCCTACCCAGTCATCTTCCTCCTTCCCCTCTCCCTCCCCCCATCCAGTCTATCCCTTTATACCCATTCCTCCTTTTCCTCCTCTCAATCCTCCTCATCGCGCTCCCCCTTCCTCTCCTCACCTCCTCTTCCTCACTGATCCTACTGTCCCCCCCCCACTCCTCCTCCTCCTTCTCCTCCCTTCTTACCCCCTCCTCCCCACTCCCTCCCTTTTTACCCCGCCCTCCTTCCCCTCCCCCTCCCTTTTTACCCCCATCCTCTTTCCCCACCCCCTCCCTCCTTAGCCTCCCTCCTCCTCCCCCTCCAAATTTCCCCACCCTCCCCCTCCCTCCTCCTCCCCCTCCAAACTTCCCCCACCCCTCCCCCTCCCTTCCTAGCCCCCTCCCCCTCCCCCACCCCGCCCCCCCGGCCATCGTAACCTTCCCGAATGTTCTCTCCCGCCGTAGTACTCCAATCCCGGTGTCTTATTGATTTCCTCTTGCCGCGCCACGAGGGGCCGTCCCTCTGGGTCAAGATTGCCCTCACGCCGGTGCCCCTTGCGCGCGGGCGGCTCCTCGTCCCCGTCCTCCTCTCTGCCCGCTAGGGTTTTTTTCTCTCTCTCTCCGTCTCTTTCTCTCTTTCTCTTTTTCGCTTTCTCGTTCTCTTTCTATCTTTTTTTCTCTCTCTCTCCGTCTCTTTCTCTCTTTCTCTTTTTCGCTTTCTCGTTCTCTTTCTATCTTTTTTTCTCTCTCTCTTCGTCTCTTTCTCTCTTTCTCTTTTTCGCTTTCTCGTTCTCTTTCTATCTTTTTTTCTTTCTTTCTTCATTTGTTTGCTTGTTTGTTTGTTTCTGTCTGTCTGTCTGTCTGTCTGTCTGTCTGTCTGTCTGTCTGTCTGTCTGTCTGTCTGTCTGTCTGTCTGTCTGTCTGTCTGTCCGTCTGTCTGTCTGTCCGTCTGTCTGTCCGTCTGTCTGTCCGTCTGTCTGTCCGTCTGTCTGTCTGTCTCTCTCTCTCGTCTTTTTTCTTCAACATTTTCTTTTAAGCATATATCTATCAAAATCCTATCTATTCTTCATTTAATTCCTCCTCCATCTTAGCACAGCCTCTCTCCATCCAAACCGCTATTTATTTTCCCCAAGTACGCTAATCTGTCCATCGACGACTGCTTTGCTTCGAGCAGAGGCGTCGCTTAAGATGTCCCTCTAACGCCCCTCCACTCTTTCTCTCGCTTTCTCTGGCTCTCTTTCTCGCTTTCTCTCTCTCTCTCTCTCTCGCTTTCTCCGTCTCTATCTCGTTTTCTCTCTGTATCTTTCTCTCGTTCTATCGGTCTCTCTGTCTTGCTTTCTATCGGTCTCTCTGTCTCGCTTTCTCTCTGTTTCGTTGTATTTGTGTATTTGTGTGTGTGTCTCTGTCTCTGCTTCTGTCTGCTTTCTTATCTCCCTCTTTTCTCCTTTTCATGTTGTATATTGTCCCCTTCCCCTACCCCCTCTTCTCTCTCGTTTCCCTTCCCTCTCTTCCTTTCCCCTCTCCTTCTTCTCTCCTCTCCTTTCCTTTCACCATTTTCCCAACTCATTTACAAATCAATTCATTCATTCACTCACTCCTTCCCTCCCACCATCTTCCCCTCCACCCTCCCTCCTTTCTCCGTCCGTCCGTCCCTCCCTCTCTTTCTCCGTCCGTCCGTCCGTCCCTCCTTTTCCTTCTCCGTCCGTCCGTCCCTCCC
>NC_051411.1:40425198-40427698 GCF_015228065.2 Penaeus monodon
TTGAACACTAGGGCTATAAAGCTTTATAAAATTCCACAATTCTGTTAATCGTTTCATTTTGATACGTTGTTTTTTTAATCTTTTAAAGATATTATTTGCTGCTTCAGTAAAACCAATCTGATATTTTATGTTCCTTTCGTTATTGTTTCTCCAACTATACCCGTGTCTCTTTTCCCTTTTTTTTTCTTCTATTTTTGTGTATACTTAGCAT
The DNA here is from genome assembly GCF_015228065.2 of Penaeus monodon. NCBI lineage: Eukaryota > Metazoa > Arthropoda > Malacostraca > Decapoda > Penaeidae > Penaeus > Penaeus monodon. Next base: position 40,425,410 of record NC_051411.1, read on the forward strand.
AGCTCCTTCATTTCACCCTCTTTACGTTATTTTCCATACTTCCACTCGTATATACTGAAGCATCTACTTTTCATAATTTTCCTTTGCTTTCCAATATTCATTTAATTTCACCCCCCCCTCCCCACCCGATCACTCTTATTAGATCACTTAAGAAAAAAATCCAGCGTCTGCCTCATTATCCCTTTCTGCCGGATATCTGTTTCTAATCTCCACTTGAAATACGCTTTCATATTTTCGTACTCTGCCGAAACACAATTTCTTCTCGAAAATTCATTCATTCCTTTCAGCTTTGGAACCTAATCTGGCTTTATATCCTACCATCTTGTAGTCGCTTCCAATATCTGTTTTGATAATGATTAAAATGTAAAAAAAATATTTTTTTTTATATATAATCCGTCTGGACTCCGCCAAGAAGGAGGAGGAGGAGGAGGAGGGGGAGGAGGAGGAGGAGGAAGAGAAGAGGAGGAGGAGGAGGAAGAGAAGAGGAGGAGGAGGAGGAGGAAGAGAAGAGGAGGAGGAGGAGGAAGAGGAGGAGGAGGAGGAGGAGGAGGAGGAGGAGGAGGAGGAGGAGGAGGAGGAGGAGGAGGAGGAGGAAGAAGAGGAGGGAGGGAGAGTGTATGGTAAGAGACAAAATCCGACGAAAGCAAATAAACAAACGAAGAAACCTTACCATCATTTCGCAGCGAATTTTCCGTCCCTATCCCCTCCCCCCTTTTAAGCCCCGCCCCCCACCCCGCCCCCACCCACGCCCCAAGACCAACAGGCGAGAGGCAACACGCATACTCCACATTCTGGTTCTACTCCGCCAGCAACTCCGACCGCCCGGAATGTACGTCCCGCCCCCTTCCTTCCCCTTCTTTTCCCTTCCGCTCCTTCCCTTATTCCTTATTTGATCCCTTTCTCCGTCTTTCCCACTTCCCTCTTTCAACTTTTCCCCCCTTTTTTCCTATCCCATCCCTTTCTCCTCATACTCCTCATACTTCTCTATCCTTTCTCTTTCCATTTCCCCTTTTTTCCATCTCGCCTCTTCTCCCCCCTCTCTCCCTCCCCTTCCCCCTCCCCAACCCCTCCTCCTCCCTTGGACTTTTGGACTTCGGAAACTGGAGGAGAATATCGCCAGACACTAATTAATGGTCACCTACCAGTATCCAGTCGCACAATCGCCGTCCTAACTCAATCCTTTTCCCCAGCACTCCTTCCATCCTCCTCCTCCTCATGCTCATTCTCCTCCTCCTCCTCCTCCTCCTCCCCCTTCTCCTCCTCCCCTTCTCCTCCTCCTCCTCCTCCTCCTCCTCCTCCCCCTTCTCCTCCTCCTCCTCCTCCTCCTCCCCCTTCTCCTCCTCCCCTTTCTCCTCTTTCTCTCCTCCTCCGACTCAAGCAAGAAACCCAATACACGCGATCTTTTTTAAATATTTCAAGAGCCTCAAATCGTATCAGCGCGCAATGCACACCGCCGCTACTTCCTCTTCTTCTCCTTCTTCCCCTTTTCTCCTCCTCCTTCTCCTTCTCCTCCTCCTTCTCTTCCTCATCCTCCACCCCCACCTCCTCCTCCTCCTCGCCTGCAGCGCCCGGCCATTAGATCCTAATCCGCAGGGCCCAATCCCCAATCACTCACAAGCCGCGTACAAAGTTTACGTCTTGTAAACACACAGCTAAATTTCCCTCGCAAAACCTCGACAAAATTTCCATAGCATTTCCTTCCCGAGCATCGCCAACTTCGGAACAGGAGTTTGTGCTGTAATTGTGAGCGAGTTTCCAATTTATCCACTACACTCAGCCCGCCCACATACCCGCCCGGACGCGTACGCACAGACGCGCACGCCCACACAGAAGTACGCCTAGCCTCCTCACATACAAACAGACACACACACGTGCATTCTCTCTCTCTTTCTCTCTCTCTCTCTCTCTCTCTCTCTCTCACACACACACACACACACACACACACACACACACACACACACACACACACACACAGAGGCGAAGCTTTGGCCGCGAGACCAGACGCGATCAGTCAGGGTGAAGGGGTGCGTCCAGCGCGCCGGCAACGATCGCTGTCGTTTAGCGGGACATCAAAGAGGCTTGGCACAAGAGCTATTAATTGCTCCAGGGTCCAAGGTCCTGCTAGCCGGGCTGGCACAGACACGGCGCGTCCTATTAATATCTCCTATTGCCGGACTTGGCTCAGAGATGCGATAATGGCTCTTGTCGAGTCTCGCCGTCGGTCCTGCCCAGCGGAGCCCCGGCCGAGGACCCCATCGTTCCCCATCGTCCTCGTCGGTGTCTGTCGGT
>NC_051411.1:40435198-40442698 GCF_015228065.2 Penaeus monodon
GCGCGACGAGGAGGAGGACCGACCAACGAAAGGGTAGAAAGGAGAGAGAGAGAGAGAGAGAGAGAGAGAGAGAGAGAGAGAGAGAGAGAGAGAGAGAGAGAGAGAGAGAGAGAGAAGAGAGAGTGAGTGAGAGAGAGAGAGAGCGAAATCCAATAAATAAAGAATTACGCACACAACGGGCAAAATGTAAACGCGATTTGAGCCGAACACCGGCTTACGGAAGAAAGTGCGAAAGCCTGGGAATTATTTAAGCGATGTAAATAAATCCGTGATCATCGATTACCTATAAAAAAATAAATGCAACGTAAATAAAAAAAAGAAGAAGTAAACACTGCAAACACAAATGAGCTCCAATCTTAAAAAAAATAATAATAATAAAAAAAAAAAAAAAAAAAAAAAAAAAAAATCGAGAAAATACGAAAAGTCGAGGATTAAAGACAATTCGAATAAATGCCAATAACCAGGAGATAATAATAAATGCAAAATAAAAACGATTTACAATACCGAAAACTTTACATACATTTTAAAATTTAAACAATAACAAACAAACCAAAAAATACAAGAGCAACCCCAAAAATCCACTCGAAAATATGACCATGATAATAAATAACGACCAAAGATTAAATAAAAAATTAAATAAAATCTCGTTGGCATTCCGAACGCCAGTCTAGTTGCTGATGTTATATACACCTGGCGCCGGGAACCATCAATAAACAATGCTCACAAAACACAGACACAGACATAGACACAGACAGACAGACAGAAAAGCACGCACACACACACATACGCACACGCACACGCACACACACGCACACAAAATGGACGATATGAACAGGACTACCTGAAATTCCTTACCAAACTGAATGTTCTGAACAGTTCACGCCTTTCAATTTCCGACAGAGTAACATATTGTGAGCAGGGCTAGATATGTTTTTCCAGAACATAAAATTTGGAGTGTTGTCACAGACATCGAGAAAAGTTTGAGATTCTGTCCATTGCTAAAATAATAATAATGATAATAATGATAATAATAATAATAATAATAATAATAATAACAATAATAATAATAATAATAATAATAAAATAAAAACAATAAATGCTGCTTATTAATCGGAAACAGACACTTGTACTGGTGCATCTGAGATTATTACATTCATCAACATGGGGGATGAGGGTGGGAGGGAGGGAGGGAGGGAGGGAGGGAGACTAATATGTTCTGAAAACTGCATATTCAGAGAAGGAACTAAACTCAGGGCGTCTACAGAGTTAACACTAAGAAAATCGCGAAGTACCTTAACAAACAAACAAACTAACGAATAAATGAATAAAAGAATTGGCACTTGATCAGAAGACAACTCCGGACAAACTTCGGCCCCGTAATATGATCTTCGAGTTCAAAATTACTTAAGAAAGCAATCCTTTTCCTAAATCAAGGAAAAGTTTCTTTCTTTAAGGCTGAACTTAAACCATGTAATCCCCTCCCCCCCCCCCAGAGAGAGAGAGAGAGAGAGAGAGAGAGAGAGAGAGAGAGAGAGAGAGAGAGAGAGAGAGAGAGAGAGAGAGAGGAAAATAGAAAGAGAGAAAGAGAGAGAGAAAAAGCAGGGAGCCAAAGGACAGAGGAAAAAATAACAGCAAAGCAAAGGGAGGCAAAAGTACAGCAAAGAGAGAAAGAAAAAACAGGTCAAAGAGGAAGAAGATCAAGGGAGAAAAACGAGTAAAAAGAAGTAGAAAAAATATTTTAAAAAGCCATCCAGCAACGGGAGAAAAAGGAAGAGAGAAAAAAGGGGCAAAGGAGAAGAGGGAAAAAATCAAAAGTAATGAATGAATAAGACAGAAACAGAAAATGTAAGCAATGAACAAAAAAGAAAAAGAAAACTGAAGAAACAGAAACCACAAAAAGATGATATAAAACAAGACAACAAAAGAAAAATAACGAAAGGGAAGAAGAAGAAGAAATGCCAAGAGAGCGAGAGGAACGAAAAGGGAACAAGCAAAAAGACAGAAAACAGAACAGAGGAAGGAAGAGAAGGAGAAGAGGAAGAGAAAGAGAAGAGGAAGAGAAGAGAAAGAGAAAGACGAAGAGGAAGAGAAAGACGAAGAGAACGAGAAGAAGAGGAAGAGAAGAGAAGGAGAAGAGAAAGAGAAGAGGAAGAGAAAGACGAAGAGAACGAGAAGAAGAGGAAGAGAAGAGGAACCCAAGAAACCGAGGGAAGCCGCCGACGCCCCCCCCCCCACCGGGCCCGCCTGCGTCATCCCTCAGCGTCGCAGCATCAGATGGAGGCGGCGACGGAGGCGGCGACGGAGGCGGACGGCGGCAGGGCGCGATAGCAAGGGGGGGGGGGGGGAGGGAGAGATGGAGGTAGGAGAGGGTAAGGGAGGGAAGGAGGGAGGGAGAAAAGGAAGGAGGGAAGGTGAAAAGAAGGGAGGGAAAGGAGGGAGAGGGGAAGGGAGGGGGAGAAGAGGGTAAGGAAAAGGGAATAAGGAAGGTAAAGAGTGATGAGACAGAAAATAAATAAGCCAGTGGTGGAATAAACGGAATAAAAGGAAAACAAAGCCGCAGAATGGAAAAAAGGAGGATAGAAAAGTGCAAGTGAAGAAGAGAGTGAAAACGTGAAACAGAGACAAGAGAAGAATTCAAAGAAATCACGAAAGAAGAAGAAAGGGGGGAGGGGAAAGCAAGAGAAAATACAAAAGAAACAAAAGAGCGAATAGGAAAAGAAAGAAAGAAAGAAAGAAAGAAAGAAAGAAAGAAAGAAAGAAAAAAAGCTAAGTATATACCCCGCGCGTCTTCCGTGTGGATTTCGCAGTATCCGCTTCCGGTGCTAACAAGGACACGCTCATCCTACCGAAAACCTCGCCGCAGGATATCCTTTGCTCGCCAGCCATCCTTTCGCAGGAGGATGAGCTGTCGCTCTCCCTTTCTCTCTCCCTTTCACCCTCATTCTCTTTCTGTCGGGCTGTCTGTGTGCCTGTCTGTTTGTTTGTCTGTATGTATGGCTCTCTTTCTATCTGTCTATCTCTGTGTCATTCCCTCCCTCCCTCCCTCCTTCCTTCCCTCTCTCCCTCTTTCCTTCCCTCCCTCCTTCCTTCCTTCCTTCGTTCCCTCCCCCATTCCCTCCAACCCTCCCTCAATCCCCCCATCCCTCCGTCCCCCCTCCCTCATAAAAGGCGTAAGAGTAAACAGAATTATTCCCGTTTGCAGGAGTGCCGTGATGCCCCCACGATACTGCATCGGCTCACACTCGCACGAAGCTTTAGGGCCACTAAACCCACCCCTAAATCTCTGCTTGGTTTTAGAGGAGCATTATTTACCTGCACAAGTAAAACCGCTTCATATTTAGAGAGAGCGTGAGGGGTGGGGAGAGGGAGGGAGGAAGGGAGGGAGAGGGAGGAATGGAGGGAGGGAGGGAGGAATGGAGAGAGGGAGGGAGGGAGGGAGGGAGAGGGAGAGGGAGAGGGAGAGGGAGAGAGAGGGAGAGGGAGAGAGAGAGAGAGAGAGAGAGAGAGAGAGAGAGAGAGAGAGAGAGAGAGAGAGAGAGAAGCAAAGGCAGAGGGAAGACTGGAAGGCAGAAGGAGAGAGAAAGGCAGAGATAGCGAGAGAAAAGCGCGTATCAGACACGATTCTTTCTGTTTCTTTCTACTCCGGCATCCGTTTCCGCGGACGATACAATGGCATGCATAGCGCGAGACCCTGCAGCATAAAGCAAGAGGAGAAGGAGGAGAAGGAAGAGAAGGAGGAGGAGGAGGAGGAGGAGGAGGAGGAGGAGGAGGAGGAGGAGGAGGAGGAGGAGGAGGAGGAGGAGAAGAATGAGAAGAAGGAGGAGAAGGAGGAGGAGGAGGAGGAGGAGAAGAAGGAGAAGGAGAAGGAAGAGAAGGGGAAGAAAGATGGGGGTACTAAGCATAAGGGAGGCTGGGATAACGGGAAAAGAAAAAAAGGAGAAAGCGGAGAAGTAAAGGAGAAGATATGAGAAAAGGAGAACCAGGGGAGGGAATGAGGGACGGAGCGAGAGAGAAAGAGAGGAAGAAATCGTGAGGAAGAGATCGTGGAGGAGAGGGAGGGATGAAAGAATGGAAGAAACATAGGAAGAAGGAAAGGGAAAGAGAGAGAGAGAGAGAGAGAGAGAGAGAGAGAGAGAGAGAGAGAGAGAGAAGAGAGAGAGAGAGAGAGAGAGAGAGAGAGGAGAGAGAGAGAGAGAGATGAGGAGATGCCCTTGGGAGCCACAAGAGGACGCTGGACAGGCCCGGGAGTGTCGGCTTCCAAATTCACCGCCGGCCGCGACACCGCCTTCGTCAGCCGCCGCGCCCTGGGAGAGCCACCTTGCGAGGGAGGGAAGGAGGGAGGGAGGGAGGGAGGGAGGGAGGGAGGGAGGGAGGGAGGGAGGGAGGGAGGGAGGGGAGGGAGGGAGGGAGGGAGGGAGGGAGGGAGGGAGGGGAGGAAGGGAAGAAGGGAGGGGAGGGGAGGCGGGATGATGAGCGAGGAGGAGGGAAGAGAAATAGATAAAGGGAAAAGACAAGAAGAGAAAAAAGGAGGTAGAGGAATTCAGGTAGGGAAAGGGAGAGAATGAAAGAAGAGAAAAGGTGGGGGGGGGAGCGAGGAAAGAGGAGACAGAAGGAACAGGAAGGAAGGAGATAACAGGACGAGAAGATGAGGAGGGGAGATGGAGGAGGTGAAGGGAAAGAATTAGACGAGGGAAAGAGAATGAGGAGGAGGAGCTGAAATAGGCCATATCTCTGACGCGGAAAAATGAGAAGGAAATGAGGTAGAGTGTGAGTAAGTGAGAGATAAAGAAGAGGGGAAGTTGAGAAACAGGAGGAGGAGGAGGAGGAGGAGGAGGAGGTGGAAGAGGAGGAGGAGGAGGAGGAGGAGGAGGAGGAGGAGGAGGAGGAGGAGGAGGAGGAGGAGGAGGTGGTGGAAGAGGGGGAGGAGGTGGAAGAGGGGGAGGAGGTGGAAGAGGAGGAGGAGGAGGAGGAGGAGGAGGAGGAGGAGGAGGAGGAGGAGGAGGAAAAGGGGGAGGAGGTGGAAGAGGGGGAGGAGAAGGAGGAGGAGGAGGAGGAGGAGGAGGAGGAAAAAGGGATGAGAAAGGCGAAATAGAAGAGAGGGAGCGAGGGAGAGCGAGAATGAACCAAAAACAGGAGTAAAAGGAACGGAAGTAAATTGACAAATAAATAGATCAAGAAATAAGGCGCGCGAGGGTTGGAATATAGGCCTACAGCATATTCCGGAGCATACTATATAGCCAGGAGCCTATAGTATACCCCTGAGCATACATCCTATCCCTGGGGCACACAGCATATTCCGGAGCATACAGCATATCCCAACATACTTTATACCCGGAGCATACCGTACATCATATCCTGAGCATACTATATAACCCTGGGCATACAGTACATCCCAGCATACATTAGATCCGGAGCATACAATATATCCCAGGGCATATAGTATATCCCGGAGCATACGTCCGCGCCCAACCTCAAGACATTCGAGCGCGGGAAGAAGATGCCGCGGAGGCCATTGACTCGACACGAAGACTCAAAATTCATATCGCGCCTGTCGATTAACCCCCCCCCCCACGACACCTCCCTTCCCCCCCACCCCTACCCCACCCGTCGACACTTCCCTTCCCCCTCAACTCGGCACTTATCCATCTCCATCCGGGGTCGAACATCCATCGCTCCTCTGCTTCCACTCGACAACCCAAGCCAGCAACGAATCCCACCTCGTCGACACTTCGCCCCCCCCTCCCCCCCGAACCATCGAGTCGACACCCAAGACCTATTCACCGCACCGCTGACAGTCACCCCCCCACCCCCACCCCCGCTCGACTGACGCCCCACGCTCGTCGACGTCGATAAAGTACCTCATTGTCGCTTGGAGAATTCTTATGCTCGCAATATCTCACCTGTCACATATACACGCATGCTGGCCTCCTTATGGGGAGCCGAGAGATAGAGAAATATATGTACTGTTTACGTATATGTGTGTGAGAGTGGGGATGAGGGTGGGGGAGTGTGTGTGTGTGTGTGTGTGTGTGTGTGTGTGTGTGTGTGTGTGTGTGTGTGTGTGTGTGTGTGTGTGTGTGTGTACGTGTGCGTATGCGTGTACGTATGCATGCGGGTGTACGTATGCATGTAAATGTACGTATTCATGTGCGTGAATGCGAACACGAACGAATGTGAATGTGTGCTTGTACGTGTTGTATGTGCCCGTATAAGCGACTCCCCGCTGCGTCCGCTCACAATCAAGCGCCCGAGCAGTAACGAGGGAAGCAAGCCGAGTGGGAGGAGAGGGGGAGAGGGAGGCAGAGAGAGAGAGAGAGAGAGAGAGAGGAGAGAGAGAGAGAGAGAGGAGGAGAGAGAGGAGAGAGAAGGAGAGAGAGGAGGGAGGGGGAGAGAAGGAGGGAGAGGAGAGGGGAGAGGGAGGGAGGAGGAGAGGGAGGGAGAGAGGGAGGGAGAGGAGAGAGAGAGAGAGGAGAGAGAGAGGGAGAGAGAGAGAGGAGAGAGAGAGAGAGAGAGAGAGGAGAAGGGAGAGAGGAGAGGAGGAGAGAGAGAGAGAAGGAGAGGGAGAGAAGAGAGGGAGAGCAGGAAAGAGGAAAGAGAGGGAGGGAAGCAAGAGGGAAGAGAAGAGGAGAAGAGAAGCGAAAGAAAATAATGAGAGGAAGAGAGAAGAAGAGATGAAGAAGAGAGAGAGAAGAGAAAGGAGAGAAGGAAGAGGGAGTAAAATAGATGACAGTAAAAGTAAAAGAGAGCAGAAGGAAGAAGATGGAAAGAGAAAGGAGAAGAAGAAGAAAAATAAAACAGTAAAGATAAAATAAAAGCAATGTAAGTAAGAAAGAAAAGAGCAATGAAAATACGAGAAAAAATAAAAAAGAAGAAGAAGAAGAAGAAGGAAAAAAGAAGAAAAAAAGAAGAAAAAGAAAAAGAAAAAGAAAAATGAAGAAAGAAGAGGAAAAGAGCTGAAAGGGCAGAAAAGCATAAACGAAGAACAAAGAAGAAAAAGGAAGAAGAAGGAAGGGGAGAAGAAGAAGTGAGGAGAAAGCTGAAACATGATCGAAGAAGAAGAGCAGGAAACGAGTCCGAGATCTCGCGTCGCCTCGCTTTGGACAAAGATTTTAAGGGAAAATGGGAAGCAAATTGGCGTCGAGTGACATTGAACATTTCCAATAGATGGAATGGTTCAGGAAAAAAGTTTTGTGCGAACCTTTCCTTCAAATGTCATTTATTTTTCATCGCTTTCCCAAAGATGAAGATATAACCTTTGGCCTGGACCCTTGACAAATGCCGCCGCCCGCTCCTACAAAGAGGAACGCTGCGACGCCCATTTCGCACGCCCGCGAGGCCGAGGCAGAACACATGTTGCGGGCGACTAAGGGACCGGCCGGGAATGTGTGGAACGCGTGCTGTTCGCTGGCTGCGCAACGTAATAGATTTGCGAGGCCTGTCGATCGTGCGTGAATATGTGTGTGAGGTGGGGTGTTGTGTGTGTGTGTGTGTGTGTGTGTG